>NW_017717121.1:0-25560 GCF_001865875.1 Lupinus angustifolius
TGGATATAAATCACCATGACTGTCACATCTCATGAGAGGGATTCCCGTCTGAAAATCAGATACAGTAAAACCAAAAGGGTAAAAGGAAATAGAAACATTGTTGTCAGTGGTGAGTCGTCTCACAGAAATTAAATTTTTAATAATTTTCGGGGCATGCAGGACATGATTTAGGTTGAGGGGTTGGTGAGATGTGGTAATTTGTGTGTGTCCGGTGCCGTGAATTGGAATTCCATGACCACTACCAACAATAACATTCTGATTTGAATTACCCAAAGGAAAATAAGATGAGAGATTACCTCGCGATGCTGCCGTGTGAGATGTTGCACCAGTATCCATGTACCACTGATTGTCAGGAGTGTGTAGAGACATGGTGTGCATAGCCGCCTCAATGTCTGTCGGTGTCTGAGATGATGTAGTGGCTGCGTATGCCTGAGGATGTTGTCCTAAAATTCCTGGCTGCTTCGGGGGACCGGTAGGACGTGTCCACTGGGACGTGGGATACGGACACGGTGGCAAAGCCCATGGTGGTGGAGCCCAACCCCATGGCTGCCAGGCTGGGTACTGTTGTTGCTGCTGCCAAGGAGGAGAGGACCATGATGGAGGAGCATTGGGAGCTCCAGACTGAGGTCCACTATGGTTACCAGGCCATCGGCGGCGGCGATGAGCAACACGGTAACAATGGTGCTTCAAGGAAGAAGAAAAAGAAAAAAAAATTAATTTAGAGAGAGGGATCGGTAAAGGCTGATACCATGTAAGATAATGGAATCGTTGAGATTTTATTCATATCAAATAGGTATAAATATACAAGGATTGTGAGAGGTTAATAATGACTAATTACAACATAATAACAACTGATTACAACAAATAATGACTGATTATTATGTGAATCGTAACATAATAATATCGTATCAGAATATTCTATTCGAATATTCTATCACATTTATATATTTGGATATATAATTTGTAATTTTTATAGGACAAGACAACCCTAATTGCCAATACTATGGTTGGATGGTGTAATGATTGTGTAAAAACTCTTACTGTCAGTTAGGGGTGAGGGAGACCCGACTTTACCTGCTCATTTAGTTTGGCCCGATCATAATCAGGTCCAAAATTGGTCGGGTCTCATTGGGTTCAAGGTCGGATTCAGGTTCAAAAATTAGATTGCGTCAATATTTAGGACCGTGTAATGGACAAGCATGTCTCATCCCAACCGATCTCATAGTCATTCATTCAAAAAACAATATAATATTATAAATGAAAATTGTATGAATTAAATGTATTATTTGAAATCATATAAATTGTAACCTCCACCAATATCATTTCAAGATACGCTAGTTTTGGTGGCATTTGAACTTACCAAAGATCCAAATTCTAACAACAATCTTCCATAGTTGCTTAGAGTCATTTAAATCTTTTATCATGTCAAATGGGCGTGATTTTGTCATTAACCAGTGGAAAAACTTAATTAGCTTTGAACATTTAGAGATAGTAAAAAAATAATCATATAAATAACCATATAAATATTCCACAAATTCTCATATGTTATATTAATTAAGGATGAAATCATCAGTCTTTTGATCTTTTTAATCTAGTATCTTTAATATTTTATTTAAGTTATATTTCAAGAATCAAATAACCACATGTCCCTCGTGCAATGACTGCAAGTATCAAACATGTTTTTATGATTATGCCCAAATCTGATCTCCTAATAATATTAATAATTTCAGTTTAATATAAATTGTTATGATTGTTAAATTTCTTAATCTGCTATCTTTAATATTATGTTTATGTTATATTTCATATTGTTACTATTTTAGTATTGTAATAGTAACATTGAAATATTAGAATCAATCACTAAACCTTAAATAAAATATATCCATAATGAGTGTTGCCTAAAATTAAATAATAAAAATTAATTCAAACAAAATATAAATCAAATATGTGTTATAATGAATACAACTTTGTATATCTTATGATTATTTTTAATAAAATAGAGGTAGAAGAATCAGTTACATGATCACTATAAAATCAAATGAAAGACATATTAGTGCATTCAGTAATTAAAATTCATATTTTGTATAATTAAGACAATTACTATTGTTAGACTGTGACTCGTTATGTTTTATATTGTTGGATTAATATACAAATTCTTGAATTTTTTAATTGATCTTATGTGTACTTGTATAAATTTGTAATTTGAAATATACTAATAATGATTCGAATCCTTGAGTATTAATTTTAATACTATTTTTATCTTATTTTGTTATACTAAAGGAGTTGATGAGCTATTAGGGTGAGATAATGTTTCTAAGTTCTTTGAAAAAACACATTAGGATATAATTTGATGTATTTTTTTTGCAGTAATATTAATTAAATTAATTAAAGATTCTCATAATTGATTTGTTATTTTTATATATTCCTAATAAAAATTACTTATATTTTCCGGTGAATATATCTACCATTGTAATCTTTAATTAAATAATATAATAGTAGTAATAAAATATTCTACAAATTATCATCCATTTTATTATTTAAGAATGAAATTATCAGTATCATATAGTGATTAATAAATTATGCTAGTAACTAATATATATTCAAAAGTTGTTGACGTTATATTATTTAAGGATAGATTAGTTATAATATTCTATTTATGATATATTTCAAGAATATTCATAATGTGCATTCAATAATTAAAATTTATATTTTGTGTAATTAAGACAATTAGTATCGTTATATTATTTAAGTACATTCTTAATGTTATTTCAATTACATATAAAAATATAGAATAGTCATAATGTGCATTCAGTAATTAAAATTCATATTTTGTATAATTAAGACAATTACTATTGTTAGATTGTGACTCATTATGTTTTATACTATTGAATTGATATAAAATTCTTGATTTTTAATTGATCTTATGTGTACTTGTATTAATTTGTAATTTTAAATATACTAATAATGTTTTATAATCCTTGAGTATTAATTTTAATACTATTTTTTAATCTTATTTTGTTATACTAAAGGATTTGATGGGTTATTAGAATAAGATAATGTTTCTAAGCTATTTGAAGAAACACATTACTATAGAATTTGACATATATCTTTTTTCCATAAATATTAATTAAATTAATAAAAAGATTATCATAATTGTTTTTTTATTTTTTATATTTTCCTAATAAAAAATACTTATATTTTTCTGTGAACATATTTCCATTGTTATCCTTTAATGAAATAATATAATGTTAGTAATTAAATATTCCACAAATTCTCATTCATTATATTATTTAAGAATGAAATCATGAGTGTCATATAATGGTTAAGTAATTAGGCAACTAACATATATTGAAAAATTATTACAATTTTTAATCTTCTTAATGTAGTATCTTCAATATTATATTTATGTTATATTTTAAGAATATTCATAACTTGCCTTCAATAATTGAAATTCATATTTTGTGGAATTAAGACAATTAGTGTCCTTATTTTATATAATTGCATTCATAATGTTATTTCAATCACATATAAGAATATAAAATATTCATAATATGTATTCAATAATTAAAATTCATATTTTGTGTAATTAAGACAATTACTATTATTATATTATTTAAGTGCATTCATAATGTTATGCAAATGACATATAAGAATATACAATAAAAATATGAGAATATTAGTCTAATCATTGTAACGTTCTTTAATATTTATAGATTATATATTTAATCTATATTGTTTAATATAATATAAGAATATACTCACAATTGATTTCAATCAGTAGTGTCGTTTACTTTCGTAATGTTATTAATTGTTGAAAGATATACAAACAAAATGTTGGTCTATTTTATTACTCTATTACAACCACTATATTTCCTATTTTTAAATAGGATTGCTTTGTAATCATGTTATTTTTATATATTCGTAATAAAAAAGTCTTATATTTTCATGTGAATATATCTATCATTGTTATCTTATAATTAGATAATATAATGCTAGTAAGTAATCATCCTACAATAATGGTTAATAAATTATGTTGGTAACCAATATATATTTAAAAGCTATTATAATGACTCATTATACTATTTCATCATTAGTTATAAATTGCGTATGTTATATTATTTAAGGATAGATTAGTTATAATATTCTATTTATGATATATTTCAAGAATATTCATAATGTGCATTCAATAATTAAAATTCATATTTTGTGTAATTAAGACAATTACCATCGTTAAATTATTTAAGTGCTTTCATAATGCTATTTCAATCACATATAAGAATATAGAATATTCATATCGCGCATTCGATAATTCAATAATTAAAATTCATATTTTGCATAATCAAGATAATTACTATCGTTATATTATTTAAGTGCATTCATAATATTATTTCAATCACATATAAGAACATACAATGAAAACATCAGAATATTAGTCCAATCATGATAACCTCCTTTAATATTTATATATTATATATTTAATCTATAATTGTTTAATATAATAATATACTCGCAATAGATTTTATTAGTGTTAGGTATCAGTGGCAGAATACACCTAGAATGGGTTGAATAGGTATGGCGGAGCTCAAGTTTCACTTTTTGGGTTTTTACACACTTGCTGAAAAATGTTCAATTAATCGATTAAGCACTGTTCATAATCGATTAACCAGTAACAGAATCAGAATGACCAGAACAACAACTTGCACAGTTATTAACCAACACACAAATAGATATACAACAGATACTTTTATGCAAGATTAACAAGAACATAGTAAGGAACAAACATGCAAAATATTAGCTCCAAACTCGCATTAAAACATCTTGAAATGTAAAAGAGAAAAGGATAGAAAAGATTGCGCAGGGATTTTGTCCTGGTTCGTTTTGCTGTCCACTGCAAAACTACATCCAGTCCTCCCCTCTGATTTGGGAGATTTTCCTTCTTCACTATAGAACACAATGTACGTTACATACACGCTTCCAAATACAAGACTCGAACGCTCCTTTCTTGGAACCCAAAGAACTTCGTCACCCTTGGTTTGACCTTTCCCAAAACCGCCTCATAAGAAAACCTTTCTTACGCGATTCGGCCCCAACCAAGGTATCGCTCTTTATCCCAAGACCTCCAAGTCTTTGTGTGAAGAACACCTTACCTAACCGCAGCTAGGATTTTCCCAATCCTTAAATTAACAATGCTTTGAGTTATGAATGAGTACTTAATACTCGAATATTAGAATAAAGATCAAAGCCTAAAACCTAAGCAAGAACTCACAATATGTCCTAGTCTAATATGAATGTTCATGCATGAGGTTTCTGAAAATAGGCAATCATAAAGAACTATCTCTTTTTCTTTTCAAGAAACACAAGAATGATGCAAGAAAGCTTTTCAAATAATTAGGGGTGGCAATATGGTCTTGGTCCGATGGGCCAGCCCGTTCGGATAGCTATTTTTAGCGGGCTGGGCTGAGGATTTTAGCCCAAAACCCATATTCAGCCCGTTTTAGTAGCCCGTATTTTAGACGGGCCAAGGAGGGCCGGGCTGGCCCGGCAGGCCATTGTTAAGTAAATTCGGAAGCCCCCTTTCTCTTTCAAATTTGAAAACCTTCTTCGCCAAAATCACTACCTCCACTATAGGTTTTCTCTCTCTCTCCACAAGCTCTGTTATCACTTCTCACTCACTCGTAAGTCCTCTTTCTCTTTCTGCACTTCCATCTCTTATTTAGGGTTTACTATTCTCTTTTCTCATTCTTCTTTCTCTCACAAAATTTGTCATTTTTTCTTCCATTTTTCGTACAATTAGGAACCTATTTGTGTTGTTTGCCATTGTTTTTTTGTATATGCATGCTTGATATTGAATTTGATGAGTATTATTCATAGTGTAATATAGAGGGTGTCTTGGACTATACCAGTGCTGGTAATAATGGTTTATGGATATCTGTTATTAGATTTCTTCCTCTCTGAAGTGAATGGAGTCCTATTTGGTTTTCTGGTGTGCCTTTGTTCTGCAGCATGGATAACATTTATTGCATATCTGGTTAAACATAGTGGTGCTGTTTCTTCTATGCTAGCAAGGTCCCCTAGTTCAAAAGGCTTTTTTTTCTCTAGCTGGGAACTGATTAAGCTACAAAATCCATAACATTTTTGGGTTTAAAGTTGTCAATTTTGCAAGAGGGTCATTGATATATATTGTGTGTTACAAAAGGAAGCATTGTTTCAACAAAACCGTTTCTGAACTTGGAAAAGGAATGCAAGCACATATAGTAGGATAAAAAGTATTCTTTCGCAATGAAGAAGCTACCCTATCATTATGGTGAAAGATTGCCAAAGCATCACTCTATGTCTATATAATGCAAGAAATTTACTAATTAAGCTTCATGCAAGATTATTTTGTACAGAAATTAGAATAAGGTACTTGATTATTAGTTGAAGTGTTGAATAGTTTAGGATGTAATATACTAATATGTAGTCAAAGGATAAATTACTCACACATTACCCTTGTTAGTTTATATATATTTTTGGAACATCCCTTGTTAGTTTACATGTATGTTATGTATGTAGTGGTACAAAATATTTCAGCTCATTCTGCAATTAGGTACCACAGAAGAAAAAAAGTTGTGAAAATGCTATCTACTTTTAGCCTATTAATATTCACATAATGCTCATTTTGTATGTTTTGTAGTTATTTTGGACAACAATTAATATGGAAGGTCATAATTCAAATCCTATTAATATTGATAATGAGATGGAAGATGTTGAAGATGATATTCAAGAATCTCAATCGGTTGAATTGGGTAAGAGTAACAAACGGTCTAAATCTCTAACTTCTGATGTATGGAAATCTTTCACCAAGATAGGAGTTGGAGATGACGGGATTGAGAGGGCTAAATGAATGGTTGCAAAACCATATATAGATGTGGGATTAGTGATGGTAAAGACTATGGTACATCACATTTACGTCGTCATAGAGGAAGATGTACCAAAATAAGACATGATGATATTGGTCAAATAGTTATGGATAAGGAAGGAAAATTGATGTCTCGAAAGATTGATCAAATGGTGGTACGTGATATGTTAGCTTCTGCAAATATTGAACATGATTTACCTTTTAAATTTGCTGAGTTTCATAAGATTAGATGCTTAATTAACTACTTGAATCCAGATTCTATTCCTGTTTCGAGAAATACGGCTAAGACTGATGTCATGAGAATCTATATGATAGAAAAAGACAAGCTTAAAAAAGAGATGTCTAGCATTCCTACTAGGATATCTCTAACTTCTGATTTATGGACAGCTTGTACAACTGAGGGTTATGTTTGTTTGACTGCTCATTATGTTGATTCAAATTGGAAGCTAAGAAGTAAAATTATCAACTTTTGTCACATGCCTCCCCCTCATACTGGATCTGAATTGTCTAAGAAGATACTTGAATTTTTGAATGAATGGGGTATAGACAAAAAGATTTTTTCTCTAACTTTAGATAATGCTTCCTCCAATGATGTCATGCAAGAGCAATTGAAAAATAAGCTTATTGTGGAAAACTCATTATTATGTGATGGACAATTCTTTCATGTACGTTGTTCTGCACACATATTGAATCTAATTGTTCAAGAGGGGTTGAAGGTAGCTAGTGATACCTTGTATAAAATCAGGGAGAGCATCAAGTATGTGAGAGGTTCAGAAGGTAGAATGCTCAAATTTAAGGTATGCATTGAGAAGATAGGTAGTGTTGATGCATCTGTTGGCTTGTGTCTAGATGTTCCTACAATGTGGAACTCTACTTATTTGATGCTTGAATATGCTATTAAATATAAGCATTTATTTGAAAAACTCCACATGTATGATGATAATTACATATTTTCTCCTTCGGTAGAAGAGTGGAAAAGAGCAAAAAAAAATCCATGTTGTTTTGTTGCAATGCAAGAGCAATTGAAAAATAAGCTTATTGTGGAAAACTCATTATTATGTGATGGACAATTCTTTCATGTACGTTGTTCTGCACACATATTGAATCTAATTGTTCAAGAGGGGTTAAAGGTAGCTAGTGATACCTTGTATAAAATCAGGGAGAGCATCAAGTATGTGAGAGGTTCAAAAGTTTGAGAAATATTGGGATGACAGTGTTGTACTTGCAATGGGAGCAATTCTTGACCCAAGAGTGAAGTTGGAGACATTGAATTATTGTTTTGAAAGAGTTGATGATTCTACTTTTGAAACAAAGTTGCAGCTAGTTAAGAGAAAGTTGTACATGCTATTTGAACAATATCGTAATACAAGTGCTCATACTTCTATGCAAACTCTGACTTCTGATGCTTCTCAAAAGAAGGCTAAAGTTCAAGACTTAGACTATATGTTTGATGTAAGTATTTTATACTTTTATAAATTAATGGTCTAATTATATTTGTTATTAATATGTTTTATTTCTGAAATATTTAATAGGAACTCGATAGGCACAAGATGCAACTTGCCACAAAAACGGGAAAGTCACAACTAGATCTTTATTTGGATTAGGTATCTTTAAAATTTAAAAGTATCTTTAAATTTTAAAGATAACAATGATTTGGATGTGTTACAGTGGTGGAAAGAAAATAAAAGTCGATTTCCAGAGCTATCAATTATGGCCCGTGACTTGCTTTGTATTCCTATTACAACTGTTGCATCTGAATCTGCATTTAGCATTGGTTCACATGTTCTTAACAAGTATAGAAGTCGACTTTTATCAAAAAATGTGGAATCTTTGATTTGTACACGGAATTGGTTGAATGGTTTTGTTTGTGAAGGTAATTTATTTTTTTCAGTACATTTTTCATATATTTGTTAGTTAGTTATTTATTTATTCTTATAAGCATATATTAATTTAATCATATACATAATGCAGATGATGATGAAGAAGAAGATTTCAAAGACGTTGATGGTGATAATAATAGAAAAGTGGAGGCATCTTCTTCCAACAGAGCATCTAATATTTAAAAATTGAAATTTATGACTTAGAAGTTCTATTGTAAACTAATAGCCTAAAACTTTAAGACTATGTTGGTTTCTTCTTTATAATTTACAAGTTTTAAGCTAAGATGTTATGTTGTTATTGTAATATTGTAGACTTATGTTTGTGATATTTTTTTTGAAAGACATTTATCAAGTTTGTTGATTATTTTTTGTCTAAAAGCTTTAATTATGTACATTTTGGAGGGGGAAAATGGGCCAGCCCGTCAGCCTGCCAGCTCTGCAAAATATGGGTCGGGCTGGCATTTTTAGCCCTTTTAACATTGCCACCCATACAAATAATCATGCAATATATGAATATGAAAACTAAAGCCTTAACATGATCTAATCTTTCTCCTAATTAAACACTCTCTAAAATAGATTCTAATCAATGATGATCTATCTCTTTTCTCTGTGTTTTTTTCTCTTAGCCGTTTCTGCAATTAGCCAGTATTTATACAAACCAAATTTTGCCTCTAAAAATGGTTTTTCAGTTATGCAGTTGAAACAGCAGAAAACACTCAGTTAATCGATTAAGCCATGGAGTTAATCGATTAACCCATGTTTTTTTAATACATGATTAAATGGTAAACTACTTATACGTTATATGTCCATGCACTACATGATTTCCAAAATATAATACATTTAATGTATGAAATCAATGTATAAAATGCATGAACCTAATTATCATATGTTTGTAGATGATGTCTTATTTTAGTGGATTAATTACTTTATTAAGTCTTGTGAGACTCACACATAGGTTTACCTAACCTAGACACAATATCTATGGCAAGCATCTTAGACTTCTAAAAATATAATAAAAAATTATAACCTAAGTCTAATAAGACACCACTTAAGTCATCGACATGTTGATTGTTGAGTCATCTTCAAGCTTTAATTAACTCCTTGTCTTCATCAAAACATATGCAAACGTTGTTAATGCAATCCTTGACTCTTTGCACTCTCAATCAGTAGTGTTATTTAATTTCTTAATGTTACTAAATGTTGAAAGCTATACCAACAAAATGTTGGTATATTTTATTACTATATTATTACAACCACTATATTTCCTATTTTTAAATATGATTGATTTTTATATCTTGTTATAAAAATAAAATCATATAATTGCTAATATAATGGCTAGTAAATTATATCTCATCCGTTATATTATTTAAGGATAGATTCATGAGTATCATATAATGGATAATAAATTATGTTGGTAACTAATATATATTAAAAAATTGTTATAATGACTAATTATAATATTTCTTCATTAATTATAAGTTGTACGTTATATTATTTAAGGATGCAATCATCAGTGTCATAATCAACATTTATTAGAAATAATTATGCAAATTTATACCCATAATGATGATTGCCTATATTAAAAAATTGTTATAATGATTGATTATAATATTTCTTCATTAGTTATAAATCGTACGTTATATTGTTTAAGGATGCAATCATGAGTGTCATAATCCATATTTATTAGAAATAATTATGCAAATTTATCTCCATAATGAAGATTGCCTAAAATTTGGAAATCATAAATAATTTTAACAAAATATAAATGAAAAAAATAAAGACATTATTCTTGTTCACATATGAGAATGATAACAATTCAGAACACTTTTAAATTGAAAATGAATAACGACAACCACATAACAAAAATAAAGACATTATTCTTCTACACTCAGATAGTAATTGCAACATCTAATCATTGTATTCGTGGTGAGTTTTATCTTATGCAAATGTTGAAACAATATCATGACCAATCCATGTTTTGTGTTAGAAAAATAAACACATTTTGGGGAAAAAATTAACATACATCATGTGATAAAAATGAAGTTATTGTTATAGAAGGCAAAAAAAAAAACAATTATTATGCAAAAAGTAATATGATTTATAAATTATATCTAACAAAAAAAATTGAAATAGTATAAAAATAAAATCATACCTGTGAGTTGGTTTGAGAGTTGAAGATTATAGATTTGTTGAACAAAATTTGAAAAGGTGAGAAATAGTATAAATTATATCTATCAACAAAGAAAGTTAAAAGAGTATAAAATCATGTCTGTGAGTGAGTTAGAGAGTTAAAGATGATAGATTTGTAGAATAAATTTTGAAAAAGTGAGAAATAGTGTGCAGTTTGATTAGAGAATGTGAAGAAGTGAATAATGTTTAAATAAAAGTAGTAAAACAAAGGATAATATGTTTATATGATATTTGAAATTTTTATTTTATTTGACAATAATAACTTCTTTTTGCATACCTAACACAAATGAAAAGTACTTATTTTAGTAATTCTGGCAACCCTTCAAATTGACAAAAAATATTAGGCAAAAAACAATTATCATGCAAAAAAGTATATGATGAAGAAATTATACCTAACGACAAAGAAAAAATTGAAAGAGTATAAAAATAAAATCATACCTATGAGTTGGTTTGAGAGTTGAAGATGATAGATTTGATGAACTAAATTTGAAAAGGTGAGAAATAATATAAATTATATCTATCAACAAAGAAAAAATTAAAAGAGTATAAAATCATATATGTGAGTGAGTTTGAGAGTTGAAAATAGTAAATTTGTTGAATAAAGTTTAAAAATGTGAGAAATATTGTGTAGTTTGATTAGGGAGAATGTGAAGAAGTGGAAAATTTTCATTGAAAGTAGTAAAACAAAGGATAATATGCTTATATGATATTTTGAGATTCTTATTTTATTTGACAATAATAGCCTCCTTTTGCATCCCTATCACAAATGAAGAGTGTCTATTTTAGTAATTTCAATAGTCATTTCTTTTCTTATATAGATAGTAGATTGTAGATTATATACCCAAAAAGATTCTATCATTTTTTATTTTTATCTCAAGGGATCCCAATCAACTTACGACCGAACAAACCTCTAGACTCTACTTCAATACCAATACTTCATCATCTCCTCTTTTCTGATTTTACTAGCAAACTCAACACTCTCCTCCTCATTATCATTGATACACCTCCAAAGTTCCAACAATGCAAGTGTTGTATGCAGTCAGTTTTACTTGCGAGTGGTGAAATTCTAATGGAGTGAACTCGATGAACAGGTTGTTGGACAAGCCTTGATGTTGTTCAATGGGACCTTCTTGGTAGTGATATCACTATCATAGTAGGAATGCCTTTTGTCGAAGTTAACGAAGAGACAACGAAGAAAAGATTGACAAAGAAGGAAAATTTACGCCAATGGAATAGTCAAAGACAACATTTACATCTTTGATATACCTTTTTGAATTATTACTATCATGGTATATTTTCTTCAAAATCGTGGATGACAACTATGATTTCCTTGAGTAGTCGTGCATTACGAATGTCATTTTCTTCTTCAAAAATCGTGCATGGCAGCCACAATTACCACTTACATTTTTTATAATTTTTCTATGAACTCGTGATTATGGTCCACGAGTTCCTAAATTCTCTTTGCAATCCCCCACCTTTAACTAAACTTGATCTCTCTCTCTATATGTAACGGATTCTAAACTTACTTCATGTTTTTTGTTCCTTCACATTTTAAGGACCGTAGTTCCTAAATTTTCCGGAAAATTAAAATATATATGACATATTATCGTCTATATCCTTTCAAAGCACCAAGTGCACATTCAAATATCATCGTTACTAGGAGAAGCACTAATGTACCAGTGAGATTATGATAAATCTAATAGAAAAATTAGAAAGATGTCCAAACCAAATTAGTAGAGACTAAGAGATAAAAATAAGTCAAGTAAATAACAAGGAGAAATATGTATTTGAAAAAAATATATAACATGTAATAAAAGACGGCTATTACACTAAATTGATTATGTAGAAATAAATATCTATTTTAAATATTTAATTCTAGGAACTCGTCAATTACAGCCACAAGTTTATAGAAAAAATATAAAAAGAATATATAAGTGGTAATTATAGTTGTGGCGCACAATTTTAAAAGAAGAGAAGGACACTAATAAGTATGATGCATGAGTACTTAAGGAAATATGTACACGTATTAATTCAAAAATGTGCACCAGACATAAATTTTGTCTTTGACTACACCGGCGATGTAAATTTTCCTGACAAAGTACATTTATAATACTATGATAGTCAATATGGATAATATTTTACTACCGAAAACATATTCAATTGAAACAAAAAATTATGCATAGCATTAACTTTAGCTGAAAGAATTTTGGTATGTCCATGTGCTTTTTATTTCTCTCATCTTTTACTTTCTTCTCAACCAAATGAGGGAGAGATCCATTTTTTCTACAACTTTTTTCCTCTTTTTCTTTACTCAGCCAAACTAAGGCTAAAATGAAAGCATGTGTATTTTTAAGTTAAATTAGTGGCGGCATATTCCAATGAAGATAAGGACAACTTCTTAAAACACCCTTAAAAAATATAAGTCTCTTCAAAATATAAAGACAAAACTAAAGAAATAGAAATAAACAATCAAATACTATAATATCTTGTCTTTGAGTCTTATAATCGGTATTGATTCATTTCTTAAAAAATTCTAGAAATATTAAAAACCAAGTATAATGAGATACAAATTTCAGTAAAACTATAATGTAAAAGCTTTAAAGTTTGGCACTGTAATCATTACAAGTATGAAATTTTCATGAAAGGATAATATGATACATTAACTCCTAACATATTCCAATATTTATACTCATAATATATAATTAACATTTTTAGCATAAAACATAAGTCTTACAACATAATCAATTTGCATAAATGATTAAATGTTTCGAACCTCCAATTCATGATTAAAACTTTGCACATAATGTGCATGTTGAAAGTGTCTACCCTTCACCTAAAGCCCCAAATTCATACGAATATCTTACACCATTTATGGAAATAAGCTCCTCAAGTTCATATGACTGAGAAATCATCTACTAGTACCCGGGCCAATCCACCAATCAAAATTTTCCCAAATCAATCAACAGTAACTGAATCATAGACCCCATCATCAATAAAAAATTAGGTTGTAGATCTAGTTAACAACCAAAATATTTTTAACATAAAAATAACACAAGATGGTAAACATATCCAACACAATTACCTTAATCAATATATTAAATATGGATTTATAGAGGATACGCTTTATATCCGAATGTAACATGTATCTATTTCATGCATCTGAGTGATTCAGTATACTTTCAATGATATAAATATAATATAAAATTGTACACCGTAGTAATAAGGTAACATTAAGGTTGCAGCCCTTTATGAGTTAAAGGCAATATATATTGTGAAAGAATACAAATTTATAACGGTGTAACAGTTTAAATGTCTAGAAATAAATGTGGTACAATATAAATTTATACATTTTTAATATATTATCATAATTCATTTTTTTCTCTCATATAAATATGTAATGGTAGTGCATATTGGACCGTCAATATTGAATAGACATATATAGAGGGAGCATATCTAGTGTTCACTTTTTATACAACTCTATTTATTATCACATCTGATTAGTTAGAAAGAATTATTTAAATTAAAATTATTAAATATTTTTTAGTCAATTTATCTCCTAACATTGAATAAAATAATAGATGTGAACAAATATATAGATAGTAGATCCTACATATATAGATTATGATCAATTTTCATGTGTATACACACAAAAATTGGGAATTGCCGCGATGACCAATCATTGTGGCTTCACCGCTTCACAAACTCCAGCGAGAAAGAGACGAATGAAAGATATATGACATGACAGAATTTCTCAGATTATAATACAATGGAGTCTAGCAAGGTTTTAATATTCCCTTGCATTGAACGGTTTAGATCATCTTAATTAATTATTATTGTCATATTATTCTAATCTTAATTTATTTAAAATATTATTATAATTATGTATTAACCTTCATTTTATATGGTTGTAATATTGTTTCTATCTTAATATCACGAATAAAAGTATTAACTTATTAATTTAACAAAGGTTACATCATCAAAAGATTCATACAATAAGTATTTTGTATAAGGATTTAATATGTATATACTGACAGTGTAAGTGATTTTCACACTATCAGTAAATCTCCACCATTCATATGTTAGTTAGTATTGACTTTCAAACAAAAATATTATAAATCAATGATGGATGATGTATTGACAGTGTAAAAAACTTTACACTGATAGTGCATAAATTTTAAATTTTTTTTTGTATAAAACACATATTTATTAACTTATTAGTTAATAACAATTTACTTTATCATTTTTTAGGTGTTACATTTCTCCCGTAAAAAAATGTCTTCAAATTTTGAAACTCTAAATACTTCAGGCTTATCTCATTCTCAAGCTCTCTTGTAGGTTTTTTATGAAGTCTCTCTTGAACACTCATCCACCATTGTTCTAACTCCTTATTAAACATGAATACTGCAAAATTCACATTTTGTTCATCAATGTGCCCCATTACATTATAGGTATTTTTTATTTCTTGAATTTATCCCTGTGATTATCATATCATACTCTCGTTCGAAAGATAGTAAAACATGTTGTTAGACTTTTAAAACTTTTATGAGCTTTTAATGGTTCATAAGAACCCTTTGATTATGACATTAACATTATCATATTCACATGTGATAAAAGAATAAATTATGGAATATTTGGTTTTATTTTCGTTTCTCTTCTTTCTTATGCACTTTCTGATTGCCTTTTTTATTGTCTTTGTTTTCACCTCTCTACCTTCTCTTTATGCGTTCCTTGATGATTAGGAACTTAGTTTTCTTCCTTCTCTATATGACACGACACTTTCCTTATTTAGCCACTAGTGCTTCTATAATTTTCACTTTGCATTTATATTCATGAGATAACAAAGAATGACATGACTTTTCCAATGCATAGGTGCCTATATTTATAGAAGAGTTTAGAAGGAGTTATAACTCCTCCACTATCATGGAAACTACCCATGAAGTGAGAGGGAAGAGAGTTAACAATACACCCCACTGATTTGATCAATCAATTGCCAACCATCATCAAATTAAGCACTATCATTCAAATTAGTAACTTCTTATAACATGAACCACTTATATTATTAAATTAATCTAACAATCTCCCACTTGTCCATGTGATGACTTGAAGATTCATAACTTTAATTGTGCATTTTATTTGAACCTTACAAATCATCATCCTTAATTGAGTTGAAATGGTTGAATCATGGCAGTCACAAATTATATGAGGCAACCTGATCTCTTCCATGTATCACAACCAACTCAACTAACTTTAATTTGAGTCTTCATTTACCTTTGGAAAAGTCACCAATTTATTTCATTAAAACCATACAAGTACATTCTTTAATATGGATAACTTATTTAATTACAAAAATGAAACTTTTATTGAATTCAAATGCGTCGTACAATGATAAGCAAAAATCTATACATATATATACATTAAGTACTATCACATTAACAAGGACTTATCTATAATGCTCATCCTTTCCATATGGCCAGTGTAAATCTTGGGCGACAATCCCTTAGTTAATGGATCCGCTACCATTAGATCAGTATCAATATGCTCTATAGACACCTTATATTTTTGTAATTCTTTTTTAACTGATAGAAACTTTAAATTCATATGTTTGGTACCTCTAGAATACATGTCATTCTTAGAGAAGAAGACAACTGCAAAATTATCACAATAAAACTTCAGTGGCCTAGCTGCACTAACCATAATGCCAAGCCATGAAGTAAAGCTATGTATCCACAATGCGTGATTTGTGGCCTCAAAGCATGTCACAAACGCAGCCTCCATGGTGGACGTAGCAATTACAGATTGTCTTTCACTTCTTCATGAAATGGCTCCCCCAGCCATTAGGAAGGCATACCCAAATGTATATTTCTTGGAGTCCACACATCCGACATAGTCTGAATTTGAATAACCGATCACCTCAAGATGATCTGACCTTCTATACATGAGCATGTGATCCTTAGTGCCTTGCAAATATCTGAGAACCTTCTTTGTAACCTTCTAGTGGTTCATTCTGGGATTACTTTGATATCAACCTAACATTCTAACAACAAAACTCATATCCGACCGAGTGCATGTCTAAGCATACATTAAAATCCCAACCATTGATGCATAGGGAATTGATTTCATTTCCTCACGTTCCAAATCATTCCTTGGACATTGCTTTTCATTGAACTTGTCCCCTTTCTGGATTGGAACTATCTCTGCGGAGCACTTTTCCATTATGAATCTCTCTAATATCTTATTGATATATCATTTTTGAGATAATCTTAACAATCCTTGTGATCTATCACATAATATTTTTATTCCTATCACATAGGATGCCTCATCCATATCCTTCATTTCAAAATATTTGAGAAAAACTTCTTTACATCATGTAACAATCTTTTATCATTTGTAGCAAGCAGAATGTCATCAACATATAAGACTAATATTATAAACTCGCTCCCACTAACTTTCATATAGATACATCGATTAACAGTGTTTTCTACAAACTCATATGACATAATGGTATCATTAAACTTTATATACCATTGTCTGGAATCTTATTTTAGTTCATATATTGACTTATTTAATTTACACACTAGATTTTCCCTTTCTATGGTCATAAACCCTTCGGGTTGGTTCATATAAACTTTCTCGTTTAAGCCATCATTCAGAAAAGCGATCTTTACGTATATTTGGTGAAGCTCTAAGCCACCAAAGTCATAACAAATTTTAAAGAATCTTTCTTAGATACAATAGAGAAAGTTTCTTTATAATCAATATCCTCTTTTTGAGTGAAACCCTTGGCGAAAAGTCTAGGCTTATATCTTTCAATGTTGTCTTTTGAGTCATGCTTGGTCTTAAAGACCTATTTACAGCCAACTCATTTTGAACCCTTAGGCAACTCAGCAAGATCCCAAACTTTATTATCATCCATTGATTTCAACTCTTCTTTCATAGCATTGAGCCACTTTTAAGAATTGTCACTTTCCATGGTTTGCATGAACGAGACTGGATTCTTATCAATGCTCAAGTCACATTTATATTCAAGTGAATATACAATATAATCCCCAGAAATAGCTGGCCTTATTTACCTTTTAGACATTCTTAATGATATTTCTTGTGTTTCTTCCATCACTAGATCATTAACGATTTCATTATCCGACTCTTTAACTATTTGTTAATCCTGTGGGATTTAGATATTATCTTGTTGTCTCTGTGTGTTATTTGACGTTAATATAACCAGAGGAAAAACAACCTGAGGAGACATCTTCGGTGAAGAAGATTTATCAAAAGTCTCTATATATCCACCTTTCATGATTTATCACTTCCACTGGTTTGACCATTCTCAATGAACCTAACATTTCCAGACTCAACTATTCTCGTACTATGGTTAGGACAATAAAATTTATATCCTTTTGACTTTTTCAGATGGTCGATAAAGAAACCGCTAATGGTTTTTGCATCAAGCTTCTTTTCATGTGGTTGTATACCTTTACTTCTGGTGGACAACCCCAAACATGGAGATGTCTCAAACTGAGTTTTCTACCACTCCATAACACATAGGGAGTTTTAGGGACTGCCTTACTAGGAACCTTATCCATAAGATACGCAACAATCATTAATGTGTACATCGACAATGATAATGGTACATGAAAATGATTCAACATTGACCTAAACATCTCCATTATAGTACGATTCCGCCTTTCAACCATACCATTTTGTTGCGGTGTTTAAGGCATAGTGTATTAATCACATATGCCTCGACTTTCGAGAAACTTTGCAAATGGTCCTCGACATTGTACATTCTCATTATACTTTCCATAATATTCACCACCTCTATCAGACCTCACAACCTTAACCTTCTTTTCAAGTTGCCTTTCGACCTCGTCAATGAATACCTTTAGGACATCCAATGATTGAGACTTTTCATGTAAAAAATATAGGTAACAATAACGTGAGTAATCGTCTATAAAAGTGATGAAATACTTTTCACCATCCCAAGATGGAACATAAAAAAAATCACAAATATACGTGTGTATCAATTCAAGAAGTTTGCTACTTCTTGTGGCTGAATTCTTTGATATGTATTTACTTTATTTTCCTTTAATACAATCTAAACAAACATCCCAATCGCCACAATCCAAAAGAGGTAAAATCTCACTTTTCATTAACCTTATTATCCTTTCTTTGGATATATGGCCTAATCTTTGATGCCACAACTAAGCAGAATTCTTATCAAAATCCTTAAGCTTGCTACCAACACCATGTTCAACATTAAATAAAGATTCCTTAAATTTAAAATCAAGATTGAAGCAATATAAATCATTTGTTAATGTACCAGGACCAAAATAGTACGAATGTTCATACAAATTAAAACCAGAATGCCCAATCTTAAAATTAAAACCTATACAATCCAGCATAGCAACAGATTCCAAGTTCCTAGATTTAAATAGTTTCCACTATCTATAATCAATCTGTATATCCCAATTCCATGAACTCATGCCTTTATTCTATTCCTCATATAAAGAAACTTCTCAGTTTCTTAGGTTCAGATTGAAAGAAATCTCTACACAATATGTAACACATGAGTTGTTGCACTAGAGTCTAACCACCAAGTATTATCAGGAACCTCAGTAAGAAATGATTCATCTACAATGAAAACAAAATATTTACCTTTCTTTTCGAATCATTACTTCCTTTTTGGGCAATCATTCTTATAGTGCTGATTTTACTTACAAAAGAAGCACTTCATTTCTTTATGGATTTTCCCTTCTTTAATGGAGATATTGTCCTTCCATTTCCCTTTATTCCTATTGTTTGGCTTGAATTTGCTGGTAATACCCGGATCCTGAATAGACAAGTGAATGAAGTCATTCTTAATTTTCTTTAACCTCCTCTCCTCCTGAACGAGCATGACCTTTACTTCTTGAAAATTGAATTTCTCCTTTATGGTGTTATAATTCACCTGGAATTTGCCAAACTCAACAAGAAGAGAGTTAATGGTGAATTGTACTAAGAATACTTTTGTCACCTCCATCTTCATGCCTTTCATTTTCACAGCCAGATTTGCCATGCTAGTTACATGATCATGAATAGGCTACTACTAGTCAAATTTCTTGGTCGTCAGCTCTGCCATGAGATTTCGCACCACAGAGTAATCAATAATGTGTGATTGGGAGTACTCCTTGATCATTCTCATAAATTCCCTTGCATTACCTATCTTATGTTAGGTATCAGTGGACTAGGAACACCTAGAAGGGGGGGGGGGAGGTTGAATAGGTGTCGCGGTTATCAATCACCGCTTCTCACACCAAAACCCAATTCTGGAAACAATCCAGTTAATCGATTAACAACTGGTCTTAATCGATTAACACACACAGAACAGAATGATCAGAGCAGCAAATTGCACAGTTATTTAAAATCAAATGAACAGAGATAAAGCAGATATTTTAAAGCAATATTAACAAGCATATGGCAGGGTACAATTATGCAAAATATCAACTATTAACTCGAATTGAAACAACAAGAAAAGTAAAGAAGATTTAAGGAGAGAACAACGTGCAAATATGGATTTTTATCCTAGTTCGTTTGCGGTCCACTACAAACTACTTCCAGGCCTCCCCTTCTGATCTTGTGAGATTTTCTTCTTCACAATTTTGAATATACGTATGATCACACACACCAATTCAATTTACAAAACATAGGATGCTTCTTTCTTAAAATCTAGAACACCTAACCCTTGGTTTGACTCTACCTATCACGTGAGAAAACCTTTCTCGCGAAATAGCCCCAACCAAGATTCTTGTTCTCAAATAACCTCCTAGTCTTGGTGAAGAATCCCAATCTCTGTGGTGATATGACTGATAAGTGCCAAACATAACTAAATTTCATACAATTTTATGGCACTTATCTTAAGCATAATTGAGAAAAACCAACTTAAAACAATACTTTTTGTATACAATATCACAATCTTGTATATTTGTATGTGTATTTATTTTTTATGTATTTTATAGGATTGAGAAAGAAGAAAAGAAGAGAAAAAAAAGACTCATGGTCAAAAAGAAAAAGAAGTTAAAATCAAGGTGCTCAACAAACATACCTAAATTTCATACACTTTTATGGCACTTATCTTAGGCATAATTGAGAAAAACCAACTTAAAACAATACTTTTTGTATACAATATCACAATCTTGTATATTTGTATGTGTATTTATTTTTTATGTATTTTATAGGATTGAGAAAGAAGAAAAGAAGAGAAAAAAAAGACTCATGGTCAAAAAGAAAAAGAAGTTAAAATCAAGGTGCTCAAGCAGACAGCTGAGCGTGGACCAAGCCACACTAAGCTGACCTAGACACCAGCCTGACCTAGACCAAGCTACTCAAGCAAGCAGTTGAGCGAATCTGCTTGGTCGCTCAGCCTAGCACCAGACTAGTCCTGACACGGTCAGACACGAGCTTGGCACATGGCCAAGCTGCTCAACAAGCAGCTTAGCGATGCAACCAAGCAGCTCAGCGGAGAACCAGACTCCTTCCCAGATCAGCAAGCATCAGGCCATGTTCCAGTCAGCACGATCAAAGCTGCTGAACAAGCAGCTTAGCGGTGCAACAGCTGTGCTAAGCGGTGTGGACCCAGACTTGACTTAGCAATCAAGAAAACCATGAAGTCACTAATGACCTCACCTCAAGTAGCCCACCATAGGATTTCCAGAGTAGCTCACCATAGCTGGTTTCATAGCTCATAACTAGCTTTGATGAGTCAAGCATGAGGAGGTGACAAAGCTGCTTGATCAAGGGACCAAACCGATGCTGAAGGGTTTAGTCAGCTGCTTAGCGGGACTGACAAGCAGCTCAGTGGCCCCAGAAGAATTTCTATAAATAGGGCACATTCTATTCTAACAAATATATATCTCTGTTGAAAGCGTTATTCAATGTTTATTTTAGTTGGGAGTTTTCTCCTCTCAACAAATCATCCTGACAGCAGTGTCAATTTGTTGAAAGATTAATACTCTAATTTTCATTATGTTCATTTTGTAAGTAAGAGAACTCTTCTTTGATCGCCATCTCGGCTTTGTTGAAATAAATTCCAACGCCGGTATAATGGTTTCAAGAATATTCCAGTTACAACTTACTTTCTTAATAATCATGTGAATAAGTCATTCCTTTTTTGCCCCATCTCGGCTTTGTTAGAATTAATTCTAATGCTGGTATAATGGTATCGAAGCAATTACCTATTACATAAATATTAAGTACCTTTGAATACCATCTCGATTTTTGTGGTATAAATTCCAACATCGGTTTAATGGTATTCTAATATATAAAAGTGATGATGAGTTAGTTGTTAGATACAAATAAATAAATAAAGAACAAAAATATAATGAATTTAGTGACCTTTATTTACTTACTCCCTGTCGGGTTCATTTTATTAACAAACCATTATACCGACGTTGGAATTTATTTCAACAAAGCCGAGATGGCGAACAAAGAATAAAACCGAGTTCACTTACTTAATCAAATAAAAAGAAAACACACCGAAATGAGAAAGGGAAAACCTAAACCTTCCTTCCTCAAAATTAACTTTCAACAATGACAACAAGAGATCAATCCAAAACACACACAATATGGATTACAACAGCAAGATATTATAAGCACAATAATGCTTGAAATATTACAATAAAAGACCTTAAGAATAACCTACTCACAATTCACTCAAGCCATCAAATACACGTGAGTTAATCAAAAACAGTAATCAATATATCTCTCTAAGAATCTTTACAAATAATACATAAACACGTGCGCAAGATAAGGATGAGAATAAGCATATGAATATATGTATGATCACACACACCCATTCAATTTACAAAACATAGACGCTTCTTTCTTGAAATCTAGAACACCTAACCCTTGGTTTGACTCTACCTATCGCCTGAGAAAACCTTTCTCGCGAAACAGCCCCAACCAAGATTCTTGTTCTCAAATCAAGACCTCCTAGTCTTGGTGAAGAATCCCAATCTCTATGGTGATACGAAACCAAGAGTAATCCAAAACACAAAAAAAAAAAGATTAGAACAACAAGGTATTATAAGCATAATAATGCTTGAAATATTACAATAATAGACCTTAAGACTAACCCTCTCACAATTCACTCAAGCCATCAAATATATGTGAGTTAATCAAATACAGTAATCAATATATCTCTCTAAGAATCTTGACAAATAATGTATGAACATGTGAGTAAGATAAGGATGGGAATAAGCATATGAAAAATAGTATGCAAATCAAAGACTCAATAAGGCATGGTAAACTCTCTTCCTCACACATGCAACTCTCTTGCAAAAACAGAATGCAAAAACAAAATATGGTCTCTAAATCAATCATATACAATGGAATGCAATGCTACAAATTTCTGGAAGTTGCCTCAACTTATACTAGGCAGTTTTGACAGTTGAATTCATTGCAATCAGTTAAGCAGTTAAAACAGAAATCAGTTATAACACAAAACAATGATGTTAATCGATTAAGGTATTCTGTTAATCGATTAACCAGTGCAACAAAATTGAAACAGAAACCAGTTGTAACAGAAACACTGATGTAACAGAAAAATAGTTGAGTTAATTGATTAAGTCACCACGTTAATCGATTAACCAACATATTAAAACACGTAGTTCAAAAGGTAAACTTCTCATATATTATGCTTAACTCCTATACATGGTTTAGCAATTATATTATGCCTAAGATGCACCTACAACATGTATGATTAATGCATGAACATACAATTAACTTGATGATATGTCTCATGGATGTGATATGACAAGTATAATAGCTTGAGAGACTTGCACCTAGGTTCACCTCACCTATACTCACTTACTACGGCATACATCCTAGACTACTTAGAATAATGACTCTATTTATATATCCTAGTCTAGATATGACCAATGAGCTCTAGGCATGTTGATTGTTGAGCCATCTTCAAGCTTTAGTTAAACCTTGTCTTCATCAAAATATAGGCAAAGCATTGCTAGTGCTATTCTTGACACTTTGCACTTTCAATCTCCCCATTTTTGATGATTGCAAATACAACATCAAAATAGTTCGAAACGTTTGATGAATTATCTTGACGATGAGTTTGCATTATGGTTGTTAATGGTTGTTATTCAAAGTTTAAAATTTGAAGCGCCTTTGCTCCCCCTTAGGTAAGCAATTATATTACGGAAGCTATATACAACAACCTGCAAAATACATTTAACATAACAAGCAACCTTTCTCCCCCTTTTGACATTATCAAAAAGATACAAGTATTCAATTTTAGTCAATAGTCAGAAGAGTTATTAGAGTTATGACAGTCTGTAATTAATCAATTAATTTTTGGGCGATTAATCAATCAACCAGCTGTAAGAAGCTTGAACAAATGCACATTTATACATCATTTAATCGATTAATAGCAAGACTTAATTGATTAAATGGATATCAAACAACTACAAAATAGATTTAATCGCATGAAAGGCTATGTTTACTCAAATTAAGCATGGATTGATTAAGCATTTGATATATTTGAGCAGTCAGCAGCAAGCATGAGCATTCAATATTGATACATACACCAAACATGATCAAGATCCATTAAAATAGGAGTATGCTATTTGTAACATAATTACCATTCAAGCATGATAAAGATAATTTGAAATCATTTAAAGCATTGTCAAGTTTCGAAGCAGTAATTCAGCAGAAGATAGGAGTTATTACAATCCATATAAAAGCAAAAGCATGAAATAAAAGATAAGTTCTCAAGAGGATAATGCAGGTTTTGAAAAATGTCCAGAAACACTTCTGTTTCTGTTATACTGGTGTCGTTAATCGATTATCTGCTTGTCTTAATCGATTAACCTGAGTTAAAAATACCAGGTTATAAAAAATTTCACCCAGGTGATCGATTAACATAGGCTCTTAATCAATGAAATGCATCAGATACAGCGTTTTGGATGTTTTTAAGGGCATGCAAGGATTTCAATCTATTTAATAAACCATTTTTTTAGCATTCACATATATACATAAAGCTTTTATACACATAATCATGGATCATACAAGGAATATTTAGCATTCAATATGTTTTCATTTTGAACCATACAAGAGAAATAATCATGCAAGGCAATAACATAAGCTCAATCAAGATATTTTTCATAAAGGATTCCTAGTAATTGCTTAGATTTTTCAACAAATTCTAACGCATAATCACCTTTTTGAACATGATCATGCAAAAAATGATGCCTTATTTCAATATGCTTGGTTCTTGAATGCAAGACGGGACTCTTGGAAACGTTAATGACACTTGTGTTATCACACTTAATAGGGATCTTTTCTATTATGAGCCCAAAGTCCTTAAGTTGTTGCTTCATCCAAATGATTTGAGCGAAGCACACGCCAACGACAATGTATTCCGCTTCAGCGGTGGACAAAGCAACGCATGCTTGCTTTTTACTATGCCAAGCCATTAAGGAACTTACACCCAACAAAGTCCGAATCAGAGTAACCTACCAAGAATAAGAAGGCATCCCTAGGATACCATAATCCCATATTTATAGTTCCTTTTAAATATCTCATGATACATTTTACAGCAATATAATG
>NW_017717122.1:0-15066 GCF_001865875.1 Lupinus angustifolius
GTATAATAAGGAGCCGATAATCCCACGATATTTAGTTACCTCAATTGCTTTTCCCTCTTCATCTTTGTCAAGATAACATGCGGACACCATAGGTGTGGATGCATCTTTACATTGCTCCATATTGAACTTCTTTAGTAATTTTTGCAGTACTTCGATTGATGAATGAAGATGCCACTTTCCATTTGTTTAATTTGAAGCCCAAGGAAGAAAGTCAGCTCACCCATCATCGACATCTCAAACTCGCCCTGCATCAACTCAGAAAATTCCTTACAAAGGATGTCATTAGTAGATCCGAAGATAATATCATCAACATATATTTGAACAAGTAAAACATGATTATCTAATCTACGGATAAAGAGAGTAGTGTCGACCAAGCCTCTTCGAACCCTTTTTCTAGTAGGAACGAACTCAATCTATCGTACCAGGCTCTAGGAGCCTGTTTTAGGCCATAGAGGGCCTTCTTGAGTTTATACACATGGTTCGGGTATTTGAAGTTTTCAAACCCTGGTGGTTGGTCTATGTACACCTCCTATTGAATATAGCCATTTGAAAATGCACTCTTAACATCCATTTGGAATAGCTTAAAGTTCATGATCGATGCGAATGACAAGAGCATCCTAATGGCCTCAAGTCTGGCTACAGGAGCGTAGGTCTCATCATAATCGATGCCCTCCTCCTGGTTGTAGCCTTTGGCCACTAAAAGAGCCTTATTTCTTATATCAAGCCAGATTCATCTAGCTTGTTACGAAAGACCCATCTGGTACCAATCGTAAGATGATCTTTTGGTTTGGGGACCAAGTCCCACACATTATTACGCTCAAACTGGTTTAGATCTTCTTGCATAGCTATACCCCAGTGTACATCCTCGATGGCTTCATCGATGGTCTTTGGCTCTATTTCAGATACGAATACAACAAAATTACAGAAATTACGTAAAGAACTACGGGTTACCACCCCTGTAGATATGTCACCTAACATCTTATCGAGTGGATGATCCTTTTTGGTTTTCAATGCAATAGGCTTGTCCTGATGTTCTTCTTCTACTATATGCTCAAAATCTTCTTGTTGGATTTGGTTCATGTCCTTTGATTGAGCTTCTTCTAGTGTACCTAAAATGTCATCAGAAAAGACCTTTCTCTTCTCTTTTGGAGAAGATTCGTCAAAGTGAACATGAATAGATTCTTCTACTTGCATGGTATATTTATTGAACACACAAAACACCTTACTATGTAACAAATACCCTAAGAATATGCCCTCATTTGCCTTCGAGTCAAATTTTACTAAAGATCTTTTTCAATTATTTAAAATAAAACATTTGCACCTGAATGCATGAAGATGAGCGATATTTGGTTTTCGACCTTTAAGAATTTCATAAGGTGTTTTCGAAAAAGTAGGTCTAATTAGTATTCGGTTCATTACATAACAGGTAGTGTGAACTGCATCAGCCCAAAAATATTTTGGAGCCTTGCTCTCATTCAGCATCGTCTTCGTGAGTTCCTCTAGAACTCTATTTTTCCTCTCAAGAACTCCATTTTGTTGAGGGGTACGGGGAGCTAAGAACTGATGCATGATGCCATGCTTATAACAAAACTTAATAAATTTATGATTTTCAAATTTTCCGCCATGGTCAGATCGTATGTAAATAATTTTCAGGTTAGACTGATTTTGAATTTGTTTGGCTAGATATTTAAAAGATTTATATGCATCACTCTTTGATGCTAAAAACAAAGTCCATGTGAATCTAGAAAAATCATCAACAATTACCAAAGCATAAAAAGCGTAATAACTTCCACCAAAACTCATAATTTGCGATGGTCCAAACAAGTCCATATGGAGAAGCTCCAAAGGTATAGTAGTGGATATCATATTCTTTTTATTAAAGGAATTCTTTACTTGTTTACATTTTTGACACATGTCACAAGAATCCTAAGTTTTAAAGTCGAGTTTTGGCAGATCGATAACCAAATTATTTTTAGATAATTTTTCTAAATGCTTCACATGAATGTGAGCAACTCGTCTACGCCAAAGCCAAATGTCATCTTCTTTTGAAATAAACACTTTGAAAATAAGGAAGTGACATCCTCCAGATTAACCATATAAATATTATTTACACGATATCCGACAAACTTTATATTATTAGATAATACGTCACGAATTATACAACAATCATAATCAAATGACACATGATTATCTTTGTCGCATAGTTTGCTGATGCTCAACAAATTATGTTCCAAACATTCTACGTATAGAACATTCTCGATTATAGCATGGGTTGAGTTGCCAATCTTTCCGGTGCCTAAGATTCTTCCTTTGTTGTTGTCTCCATAGGTGATGAAACCTTTTTCTTTTGATGACAAGTCTAGGAATTTTGACTTGTCTCCAGTCATATGTCTCGAACATCCGCTATCAAGATACCAATGTTGCCCATGTGTTCGTAGATATACCTGCAAAATAGATCACCTTCTAGTTTCAGGTATCCAAATTACGTTGGGTGCTTTTCTAGTTAGTAACCAGGGAGTTATCTCCCTTTCTTACCCAAGCGTAAACACCACTGGGTATCCCATATTTCCTGACGTAGCAGGAATGAGAGGTGTGGCTATGTGTGCCACAATAGAAACATGTAGGAACTCTACTTTTCTTATTAGGCTTTTTATTTGGACGAGTTAGAGGTCTCCTATGTGGTCTATTTCTATGGGATGGGGAAACATACCCTAATCCAGTGTGGTCACCAACGTTTCTTGTTTTACTAAGCGAAGTGTCTAATTGGTGTTTACTATTTGTAAGTTTTGCGAGTTTTTCATTTAGTTTAAAATTATCGTTTTTCAAGTCCTCACAAGTAGTTGTTTGACATAAATTATTTTTAGAGCAGTCGCATGATGTACAAGAAAAAATTAGATCTAAAGTTTCATTTTCCAATTTTAGCTCATCTAATTCTTTTTGTAGTTGAATTATCTTCTGATCATTTAGCAAAATTATTCTTTTTCTATCATCACTTATTTTTTCTAATTTCTTAAGCTCTTCATGCATCTTAACATAATCATATAAAACATCATATGAGGGAGAATCATCAAAAGAGGATGATGTGTCAGAATATACCTCATTTGTAGTATCCTTACTACCTGATTCATAAGCCTCATCTATTATGGTCATTAGGCACAGGTTGGCGGTCTCCTCTTCATCCGAGGTGCTTGACGTTAAGGTGCTTGATGTCGTTTCTTCCTCCGGTACTTCCCAAACAATGTAAGCCTTCTTCGATTTGAAGTCCCGGGGAGTGCTCTTTTCTGAATCAACTATCTTCAAGTAAGTGGGACATTGGAATTTCATGTGACCCGGCTTACCACATTCATGGCAAGTGAAGCGCTCCTTATTCTTGCCTTTCTTAGTTGAATCTCGCACCTCTTTCTTTTGAAATCGCTTAAATCCTCCTTTCTTCTTTAGAAACTTTCCAAATTTTCGCACAAGAAGGTTTAGCATTTATTCATCAATGTCTGAGTCAGAGTCGTCATTGTCCATCTCTTCAGTGGTTTGTGATGTTGTAGCTTTAATAGATATTCCTTTATTTTTCTTATCAGACTCCTCTTGAAGCTTTCTAAACAGAGTTGCCAAAGGCATGGAATCTAGATCCTTGGACTCCATGATTACCATCAATTGAGGTTGCCATCTCTTGTCAAGACAGCGTAAAACTTTATTAGTGAGTTCTCCTCTGGTAAACATTTTATCTAGAGCACTAAGATGATTAACAATGTGAGTGAGTTGCTTTTGCATGTCGCCAATTGATTCACTCGGTAACATACGACATAATTCGTATTCATATGTCAGTGCGTTCAGCCTGGCACGCTTGACCTCACTAGTGCCTTCGTGAGTCACTAGTAAAGTGTCCCACATTTCTTTGGCACTTTGACATTTAGACACCCGAAGGAATTCATCGTAAGATAGGGCCGAGGTAATTATATTTTTGGCGCGAAGGTTCAACTGAACCTTCTCGCGCTCCTCATTAGTCCATATGCTTTTGGGCTTTTCTTTCGGTTCGCCATCCACTAAGTGAAGTGGGATGAATGAACCACTGATTACGAATTCCCAAATGTCCGAATCAATAGCCTCTATGAAGATCTTCATCCGAACTTTCCACTAGGCGTATCCCTCGCCACTGAATACGGGAGGGCGGTTAATGGATGCGCCATCACCGCCAAAGGGGTTGGTGGAACCCATTTAAATTCCCTAAGGATCACGCAGATACGGTTGAGCTAGCACGTCGTACTAGCTCTAGTACCACTTGTTAGGTATCAGTGGCCTAGGAACACCTAGAAGGGGGGTTGAATAGGTGTCGTGGTTATCAATCACCGCTTCTCGCAGCAAAACCCAGTTCTGGAAAAAACCCATTTAATCGATTAACAACTGGTCTTAATTGATTAACACACACACAGAACAGAATGATCAGAGCAGCAAATTGCATAGTTATTTAAAATCAAATGAACAGAAATAAAGCATATATTTTTAAGCAATATTAACAAGCATATGGAAGGGTACAATTATGCAAAATATCAACTATTAACTTGAATTGAAATAGCAAGAAAAGTAAAGAAGATTTAATGAGAGAACAACGTGCAAAGATGGGACCATGAATCTTTTCTCTTCTTTTCTTCATTTTAATTCCTACGAAATACATAAAAAGGAAATACAAACACAAATATATAAACTGTGATATTTTATAAAAAAAAGTATTGTTTTAAGTTGAATTTTAGGTATGTTTGGCACTTATCAAACACCTAACCCTTGGTTTGACTCTACCTATCGCCTGACAAAACCTTTCTCGCGAAACAGCCCTAACCAAGATTCTTGTTCTCAAATCAAGACCTCCTAGTCTTGGTCCCAATCTCTATGGTGATACGATACCAAGAGTAATCCAAAACACAAAAAAAAAAAAACAGATTAAAACAGCAAGGTATTATAAGCACAATAATGCTTGAAATATTACAATAAAAGACCTTAAGACTAACCCTCTCACAATTCACTCAAGCCATCAAACATATGTGAGTTTCAAGTCATCAAGAACATGTGAGTTAATCAAAAACAATAATCAATTATATCTCTCTAACAATCTTTACAAATAATGCATGAACATGTGAGCAATATAAGAATGATAATAAGAATGTGAAAAAAATATACAAAACAAAAATCAATTATGCATGGTAACTCTCTTCTCACACATGCAACTCTCTTGCAAAAACAGAGTGCAAAAATGAAATATGCTCTCTAAATCAATCCTATACAATGGAATGAAATGCTACAATTTTCTGGAAGTTGCCTCAACTTATACTAGGAAGTTTTGATAGTTGAACTCGTTGTAATCAGTTAAGCAGTTAAAACAGAAATAAGTTATAACACAAAACAGTCATGTTAATCGATTAACCAGTGCAATAGAATTGAAACAGAAACCAGTTGTAACAGAAACACTAATATAACAGAAAAATAGTTGAGTTAATCGATTAAGTCACCACGTTAATCAATTAACTAGTATATTAAAACACATGGTTCAAAAAGTAAACTTCTCATATGTTATGCTTAACTTCTATACATGTTTTAGCAATTATATTATGCCTAATATGCACATATAACATGTATGATTAATGCATGAACATACAATTAACTAGATGATATGTCTCATGGATGTGATATTACAAGTATAATGGCTTGAGAGATTTGCACCTAGGTTCACCTCACCTATACTCACTTACTACGGCACGCATCCCAGACTACTTAGAATAATGACCCTATTTATATATCCTAGTCTAGATATGACCCATGAGCTCTAGGCATGTTGATTGTTGAACCATCTTCAAGCTTTAGTAAAACCTTGTCTTCATCAAAATATAGGCAAAACATTGCTAGTGATATTCTTGACACTTTGCACTTTCATCTTAGGCATAAACGACTTGACATTGCCATAGATTAACATTTTCATCAAGCTAAGACTCAACCTGTTTGACCGCTCCCAAGCCTCATATAGAGTCTTTTCTGCCACCGAGCTTGTATCAATTATGGTTAGTACATTATCCATAATGATGGCCAAGTCCAACTCTATAACACCTAGTGTGAACTGGATCTGTTCGAACCAATCAACATAGTTCAATCCGTTGAACTTGACACATCAATTGCCTAAGGCATATGCATTGAATGAAGTTGAAATAAGACATGCTCACACTTTAATGATTTGAATAAACCTTTTTGGATTCAAACTAAACTTGTATTCATGCACTTAATTTATCTTTGGATAAAATTTAAATGCATTAAACCTTATTAATGATGTCTAATATTATTCTATAAAGTGTAATAAATCATACTCATTAAACATGCATGTGATCTTTCGATAAACAAGCACAAATAAGTATGTTTAAAACTTTAATACCGTTAAATACATTTAACGATCCACCTTTGGGTGATCAAAATATGTATTTTAATTAATGAACAAACTTAATTTATCATTCTTATGCAATCATAATTTTAATTACATGCAATGATCCACCTTTGAACAGTAACTTTTCATTTTGTTTTCTTGTAAAATAAAACGAAATTCAATTTAATACTTTAAAGACCTTTTATAAGAATTTTAATCATTTATGAACATATGACTCAATTTGAGAAACATAAGGAATGTAATGATGTCTCTAACATGATATTGTGATATCATTTGTTAGAATTTTAAAACTTTTATGAGCCTTTAATGATTCATAAGAACCATTTGATTAACACCTTAACATTATGACTTTCACATGTGATTAACACCTCAACATAGTTCCATTTCAGTTTCCCTTCTTTCTCGTGCACTTTCTGGTGGCCTTTATTTTCACCTCTCCACTTTATCTTTATATGTTCCTTGATGATTAGGAACTCAATTTCATTCATTCTCTATATGACACTGCACTTTCCTTATTCAGCTACCAATGCTTCTATAATTCTCACTTTATGTTTCTATTCACGAGATAATAAATAATGACTTGACTTTTGCAATGCATAGGTGCCTATATTTATAGAAGAGTTTAGGAGGAGTTATAACTCCTCCACTATCATCGAAACTACCCATAAAGTGAGAGGGGAGACAGTTAACAATACACCCCAATAATTTGATCCATCAATTGCCAACCACCATAAAATTAGGGACTATCATTCAAATTAGTAACTTCTCATAACACTAATCACTGATATTATTAAATTAATCTAACACGTGTTTCCTAAATTCAGCCAAACTTACACATCCTTGATTATTGACTCCACCATTCCTATTATTATGTAGATGTGCAAGTATTTGATTAGTGGCAACTTTGGCAAATGTTTGCTCTGTTAATGTGTTGACTATTTGTTGGAAGACAACCATGAGACAGTCATCATCATTGTTATTCCTTGAGCGCTCTAGTTCTGTTATAGTTCTCCATACAAAACACAAAATATCAAGTAAGACATTCTCAATATAGAGAATGTTTGAAATAATACTAACACATAAGAATACTACAAGACTCTACCTAGTTCCTAATGACAAACTTAGAAGTACTTGAATCATATCACAATATTGTTGGGGATGTTAGAAATATGTTATTATATGAAGTCTCACATTGCCTAGCATTAGAATAAAGTAGAATATCAATGTTATATATGTTGAAAGAATTTTTTGTCGAGAGGTTTTATTTTTCCCCTATCAACAAGTCGTCCCTCACAAGGTACCAATTCGTTGAAAGGTTATTACTCTCATTTTTTGTGTGTTCTTTTTATTTGATTAAGTAAGTGAACTCGGTTTTATTCTTTGTTCACCATCTCGGCTTTGTTGAAATAAATTCCAACGCTGGTATAATAGTTTCAAGAATATTCCAGTTACAACTTACTTCTTTAATAATCATGTGAATAAGTTATTCTTTCTTTGCCCCATCTCGACTTTGTTAGAATAAATTCCAACGCCGGTACAATGGTATTGAAGCAATCCCCTATTACATAACTATTAAGTATCTTTGAATACCATCTTGGTTTTGTGGAATAAAATCCAACACCAGTTTAGTGGTATTCTAATGCACAAAAGTGATGAATAGTTAGTTGTTAGAAACAAATAAATAACTAAAGCACCAAAATATTTCTCAACTTCTTATGAATTTGAACTACTTAGACAAGTTCTTATGTTTTACTTTGATTAACCCCAAACACCAAGGTGTGAAATCCTCCTTGCAGTGTATGTCCTAAAATGGTAGAATGATTATCACTTATATTTATTACTAAACAATATTACGTCCATAAAGAGACTAGGTTGTTACACCCTAGTCATTGGCGACTCTGATATTGTAGTAGTAATGAATATAAGATCTTAAGAAAAGCATGTTTAACTTGGCAAATAAACTAAGTAGTACAACTACTTCTTAGTTTATTTGTTAAGTGTTTAAGACAAGTGATTTTATGACTTGAAATCAATTTTTAGGTGATCAATCTAAAAGAGCATTAAGAATTTCTCAAACAAGTAAAATTAATCAAAGCACCAACTTGAATGATTAAAATTCAAATCTTTTAGAATATAAGAAGTAGAAATACATAACCATATTCAAAAGAAATTGTTAGGAGCATGAGCCATCCATCCAAGGATTGGATGCTTTGAGTTCAAAATGAGATTACAAAATTGATTTTTCATCTCCTTTGCCTTCTCCTTTTCTCCTCTTAAATTCTAAACTAAAATTACAAACTTACTTGAAATAGAGCTCCTACGAACTAAGAACAAGAAGAGAGAACTTCAGAGAATTTCTAGGCAGAATGTGTAAGATGTATTGTGTGTTATTGATCCCCTTTTGCTCGAATGGAATGCCCTATTTATAGAAATTCTTCTAGGCGGCTGAGCTGCTTGTCAGCCCCGCTAAGCAGCTGACCAAACCCTTCATCATGGGTTTGGTCCCTTGATCAAGTAGCTTTGTCATCTCCTTATGCTTGACTCATCAAAGCTAGTTGTGAGCTATAAAACCAGCTCATTGGTGACTTCATGGTTTGCTTGATGACTAAGTCAAGTCTGGGTGCACACCGCTTAGCACACCTGTTGCACCGCTAAGCTGCTTGTTCAGCAGCTTTGACCGTCTGACTGGGACGTGGCCTGGTGCTTGCTGATCTGGTGAGGAGTCTGGTTCTCCGCTAAGCTGCTTGTTCAGCAACTTGGGCATGTGCGAAGCTTGTGTCTGACCGTGTCAAGCTGAGTTCTGACCGTGCTAGGACTAGTCTAGTGTTAGGCTGAGCGGCCAAGCAGGTCCACTCAGCTGCTTGCTTGGGCAGCTTGATCCAGGTCATGTTGGTGTCCAAGTCAGGCTAGTGTCCAGCTCAGCTTAGCGTGGCTTGGTCCACGCTTAGCTACCTGTTTGAGCACCTTGGTTTTTGACTTCTTTTTCTTGTTGACCATGAGTCTTTTTTTTCTTTTCTTCTTTCTAAATCCTACAAAATACATAAAAAAGAAATACACACACAAATATACAAGATTGTGATATTTTATACAAAAAGTATTGTTTTAAGTTGGTTTTTCTCAATTATGCTTAAGATAAGTGCAATAAAAGTGTATGAAATTTAGGTATGTTTGGCACTTATCAATATATTGGACCGAAGTCTCTTGTTGTAATGTGCACCAGATATAAGCACCAAATAGAAACACCTCATGGGCAGGTGGGCCCATGGGTGTACTAGGGTTTGTAATCCTTATTCTCTAATAATATCTTGGTAGCCGTTTAGCCCTCCAGGGGACGTACGCACAATTGGCCGAACCCCATTAACAAATTCTCCTATTTCTTCTCTTATATTTATTCTATGCATTTTATCTGATTGCTTGTGGCCAACGCTGCGCAATGATTGCTTCCGCTACACCAACAATTGGTATCAGAGCCAATTGGTAGGTGGCTCTTAACCTAGACGCTAGATAATGGCTAAAGAGGGCGAAGACGTGATGGCTAGACAAGGTGTGTCAAATGTATTGCGCAAGGATAAAGTAGATGAGTTGAAGGATAAGAAAATATGGCGAAACTGTTTTGGGGGGCGATATATGTTGATCCAGAATCCCAGAAATTCATGTACTGGATTAGGATGAAGATGGAGATAGGGACTCATGTATTGAGTTTGACCAAGAGACAGGTGCTGACAATATCTCTCTAGATGTTGAGAGAATGTTCTCATTTGAGATGAGAAGTGAAATATCATAATGGTATGTCTGAGACGTCATAGTGAAGAATATTAATTGTTAGTAGATCCACAAAAGCACATAGGCGCTCATTGACTTTGATGTAAGGTGTAGCATGGGCATTGACTTAGATGCAAGATGTAACACGGGCATTGGTAGAGATGCAGGGTGTGACATATGCATTGGCTTAGATTCAAGGATGTGACATAAACATTAGTTAGCATTGATACAAGGTGTGTGCTTTGAGTATACTCGTTATGGTGGAGTATGATAGTTCTTTTGAACTAGCATTGCCAATATAGACAATGGTGGTAGCGGTTGAGGCTTTCCAATGAAGCTCCAAGGTTCAGTTTGACTGAGTATTGAAGAGGATGATTGTTGGTGAACTTTTGTGTAGATGTTCCAATATATCGAAAGACTTCCTAGCAATATGTGGCTAGGTGGCGTGTTCCATTTGATGGCGATACGAGAAGCTGCACTACAAGTTTGAAGAGCTAGACTCTTGATAACATCATCAATGATACTCAAAAGGTCTATGTTGTAGGGGAGCAATTAAAGAGAATTAGACATTGTGCAAGATGGGGTCATATATTCGCTAAGGTGAAGATTCTTGTGTAGATTTCCTAAGGAGCGAGATATTCGTCTATTTCAATCAAGGTGAAGATTGTTGGGGATGTTTAAAATATGTTATTATAAATAGTCCCATATTTCCTAGCATTAGAATAAAGGAGAATATCAATGTTATATATTGGACTGAAGTCCCTTGTTGTAATGTGCACCAGATATAAGCACCAAATACAAACACCCCATGAACAGGTGGACTCATGGGTGTGTTAGGGTTTGTAATACTTATTTTCTAATAATATCTTGGTAGCACAATTGGCTGAACCCCATTAACAAATTCTCATATTTCTCCTCTTATATTTATTCTATGCACTTTATTTGATTGCTTATGACCAACGCTGCGTAACGATCGCTTCCGCTGCACCAACAAATATTAATTGAGTCGAACCACTTTGATATCAGAGATGTAACATCTGAATTTGGATAATGGAAACATATCCATTTGAAATAAAATATTATCCATAGTATTTAATCTTCCTTAGTGTATAGGAAAACACTTCAAACATAAAATATTAAAATAAAAACACTATGTCATAATAGCAAAATAACGATGCTTAAAATTATCATTTAACATCATCTTTTGGATACTGTCTATGTGAGCGCAGTAATATATAGGGTTTGATTCAACAACATTGTAGAAAGTAAACATTTAACCACGCTCACTGAAGCGAGCACTGTCAAATGTATACTTTTTAAATAATGCAAAATCTCTCTCACACATTATATCAAACACATAATAAACATGCTCAATTCCCCCACATTTACAAGAGATTTGACAATAAAAACATCATTCTGAAAACTCAATTCATAAACCATTGCATGAACTAGTCTCCCTTAGATCAAATTCATTAACCCAAAAGATTATATGCAGTAATGAAATGGGCGATGGTGATAAGATGTAGAGAACAAATCCATGAATTTCTTCTCTCCCTTAATTGGAGAAATAAGAGGACAAAAAGACAGTTCAGATTCCATATAATAAGAATCAAATCAAAACTTACATAGAAAATATAGATGAAAAAATAATAGTCAAATACAAGAAATACATACAGAGATTTCAAGTTTAGTAAATCACCAACAACACCATATAGATCCAACCTTACATTTCTTATATTATAAAATAAGTCATTAACATAGATGTAAATGCCAGCAACAAGAATAAATCAAAGGGAAATAAATGAGGTAAAATAAGATAATGATTCACCTTATGCTCGAAGAGAGAAACCAAAAGTTAATAACTTGTTTGAAGAGAATAACTAAGTCAAGAAGAAGAGTAAGAGAAATAGAATATTGAATGATATGTATATTACTATGTGTGAGGTTTTGTTTCTAAATCTCCAAAGTTTTGAGCTCACTAAAACAAGCACATTGTTTTAATGAATGACTTTTAAGAACACTCACTAAAGCAATCATTGTTAAATGTCTGACTTTTAACAGCGCTCATTATAATTAACGTTGTTGATATATCACCTTTAACAACACTCACATTTAAGTAAATGTTGTTGAATAGATTCACACCAACAACACTTGCTTAAAATAGCTTTATTGAATATCAAAATTCTTTAAAATTATTTAGTTGTCATATTATGTTCAACTTTTGAGAATGAAATAGAAAATAACATAATTTACTGACTAAATATTAATTTTTGTTGTGTCAAATTAACCACCTTATATTCTATTTTAATAATATTCGTTTATGATTTATAATATTTTTTTTGGAAGTAATACCTAATTGTCTTTTTCGTATATATATGACCAAGTTGTATTATATATGAAAAACTAGCATATGAGATTTTGTTAATAAATTGAATTATTTTCGTGTAATATTTACTTCAGTTGTATCTAGAGGTATCAAAACAGGCTATCCGGACGAGTTCAGGCTAGTCCACATTGGGTTCGGGCTAAACCAGACCGGACTAAAAAGCTCAGATACAATTTATGTATATAAAATTGTAGCCCAAACCCGCCTTAAGCGGATTGTGGGTTGTGGTGGGTTGACCCGCATAATACGAAAAAAATATTTATTTCAATTTTAACATGTTTAATCTATTTAATATATATATATATATATATTATATATATATATATATCATTTGATATTAATGTATAACTTTTTTAACACACTTGTTATGTCAAATGCAACCAAACTTATAGATCTAAAGTCTTGTGTTTGAGTTAAGATGTGATGTCAAGTCTACGTATATGATTTTTTATATAATACATACTAAACCTCTCATTTTTATAGTAATGATAATATAAACTCAAGTTTAGAATGAATTTTATATGTTAAAGTAAAATCATCATCGTAATATATGATCGTTATTATTTAATTTCAATATGAAGATCATTTGTTTGCTATTTATCAACACTTTTAGCGTGAACTATTATGTTAAATTTGGTTGTGTGAAGTTCTCTATGGTAAAAATTATGTTGTCTTTTAGTTTTGTTGTAAAAAATATTTTCTTTATTAGGTTTTTGTTATAGACATTATTCTATTTTTTATTCAAAGGTTGTTACCAATAAGGTTGGCTCGTGCCCAATTTTAATATAGTTCGGTTGGGCCGAACTAAAAATCTTGAATTCAATAAAAAGTACCTAAAAAGGTACCCAAACCCTATAAATTTCTGGGCTTTGGCGGGCCGGCCCAACCAGGCCCGCCCATTTTGACACCTCTAGTTATATCTTTCAAATTCAAATTAAATAATTTCATAAATATATATTATGTAATAACCATAACAAGCGTTGTTTGAATATATGACTTTTAACAACACTCATTAAAGCATTTGTTGTTAAATGTGTGACTTTTAATAGCGCTAATTGTAATGAGTGTTGTTGATATGTCACCACTTGTTTAAGCAAGAGTTGTTGAATATATTCAAATCAACAATGCTTGCTTAAAAGAGTGTTTTTGAATATCTTAGGAAGGCATACAACAACTTTCGTTGAAACAAGCGATGTTGATGTTATATATGCCTATCAAATTTAACAGCGCTTGTTTTAATAGCGTTGTGCTAGAAAATGTTGTTAATTATCTTCTGTCTTATATTTAATAGTGTTGTGCTAAAAAGCGTTGTTGAATATCTGTTGTTAAATATGTAATATGGCGTAGTGAAACATAAGTGTTTTTAACTTAAATCACCATTATAAATTGTTGTTACCATAGCTTGCAACAATTCTAAATGGCACGAAATAATACTTACTGGCTGAGTCACAACCAGGTCGCTCTCTTTAAGACGTTTCGTGGCACTGCAAAAAATGTGCAAGCAAACTATCAACCACGTCGTCCCCAAGATAAAACAACTCAGATCTTTGTTATCGAATTCTTACTATACTGTAAGAACCAATCTCGAATATACCCACAACAATATGGCTACCCATGCCAATTCCCTTCCCACAATACTGACTATCAGTGTCAATTCTCGAAATGCTCACAATATGGCTACCTGTGCCAATTCTTTTCCCTCAATACTGACTACCAGTGTCTTTCTCAAAATTCCCACAATATGGCTACTTGTGCCAATTCTTAGTACCACAAAAAGAAAAGGGGAGAAGTTTGCCGGAAATGTATCGTCAGAAAATATGAGGGAGAAAGAAAAAGTTGAATGAAAGCTCATTCAACTTGGGGCAAGTTATAATAAGGGGAGAAGACCTCTATTTATAACATGAAATTTTTTCCAAGTTTTTCATCTCTCCAATGTGGGACCTGTGAGTTGTTTTTTGAAAACTCTTCTATGTAGGACTTAGGAGTTTTTGTAGATTCACAACTCAAAAGTTCTCACTTATGGTTTTGAAGAAACCATGTTCAAACATAAATTAGGCATCATCTAATAAGGATATGAACACCACCTTAAAACACTCTCAAAAAACATATGTCTCTTTAAAATAAAAAGACAAAACTAAACAAAGTGGAATAAACAATCAAGTACTATAATCACTTTTCTATGGGTATGCCAATAGTAAAAGCTTTAAAATTTGACATCTCTAGCTGTCACAAATATGAAGGCATTGAGGGATGTTAATCCAAAAAATAGAGAGTGAAGACAATGATACAAAAATAGTCAAGGAGCCAACAATTTAAGAGAATCAAGGCAATATAGAACATGGCACAAGCTTAACTCATTCAGCTTAACAGAATGAAGGCAATATAGAAGCTTAATGTTGGTTTATACATTGAAAGTTTGTAAAATGTAGTTATATATACCAAAAGTGGAAAGAGTGAATCACACTTTGAATATGTTTATAATATATATATATATATATATATA
>NW_017717123.1:0-3372 GCF_001865875.1 Lupinus angustifolius
TTTGCTGAGGCACCCATGCTGCCATAAAGGATCAGGGATTTGCTGGGCACCCGTGTTGTCAAAACGATTCAGGGATTTGTTGAGGCACCCGTGTTGCCAAAACGATTGAGGGAATTGCTGAGGCCCCGTGTTGCCATAAAGGATCAGGGATTTGCGGAGGCGCTCGTGTTGCCAAAATGATTCAGGTATTTGCTGAGGCATCCGTGATGCCAAAATGATTCAGGGATTTGCTGAGGCACCCGTGCTGCCGAAAAAATTCAGGGATTTGCTGAGGCACCCATGCTACCAAAATGATTCAGGGATTTGCTGAGGCACCCCTGCTGCCGAAATGATTCAGGGATTTGCTGAGGCACCCGTGTTGCCAAAATGATTCAGGTATTTGCTGAGGCGCCCATGCTGCCGAAACGATTCAAGGATTTGCTGAGGCACCCGTGTTGCCAAAATGATTCAGGGATTTGCTGAGGCACCCAAGCTGTCGAAACGATTCAGGGATTTCCTGAGGCACCCATGCAGCCGAAAGGATTCAGGGATTTGCTGAGGCACCCGTGCTGCCGAAACGATTAAGGGATTTGTTGAGGCACCCGTGCTACCAACGATTCAGGGATTTGCTGAAGCACCCATGTTGCCTAAACGATTCAGGGATTTGGTGAGGCACCCATGCTGCCTGAACGATTCAGGGATTTGCTGAGGCACCCATGCTGCCATAATGAAGGATTTGGTGTGAAGGTAGAAATTTCACTTGCAGAATATAATGTTGCACGCCGATTTGTTAATGTAGATATTGTGTGTAAATGTATGTTGAGATGTATGATATGCAATTTCTTTGGTTTGTTTGTTTATGTTTATTAGAGAAATCATGTAGAGATGCATGTTTGAATGTTTTGCAATGAAATGACTTGTTTATGCTTATTGGAAGAATAGTGTAGGGATGCATGTTTGAATGTTTGGTTATACAGAATGCACTGTTTTGTTTGTTTGTGTTTATTAGAAGAGTAATACATGGATGCATGTTTGAATGCTTGGTTATATGTAATGCAATTTTTTTTTTTTTTTTGTTTTGTTTGTGCTTATAGGAAGAATAATTTGAATATGCATGTATGAATGCCTAATTATATGTAATGAATGATTATGCCATATTTTTTTTGTTTGTGCTATAATGATTGGTATATGAATGTGACTATGCATTGAAAAATATAGTTATGCTTTAATGTATGTATGTCATGTATGATATGAGTACTATATATTTTGTTTGAATGAGTAAGACCTGTGCACAAATGTTCTAATGCATCACTTAGGGTTCAATTTGTTTTTTTATCTTGTGTAGGAAATTCATCAAAATTTGTAGACTCAACTGAAGTGGTCCTTGTTCTTGATGTTGATTGGAAGCATCAAAATCTGCCCCAGTTTACTTGAAGATGTCTTTCCTTTAAGGTGATCTTTAAACCGCTTCACTATGATCCTATGGACAATGACTAAACCCAATTATTTTGCCCGAGTGTAGGTTTGCATAAAATTTCTCTAAAAAGTGTTGATGCTTTTTGTAACAACAAAAATTGCCCTAGTGTGCATGTTATGAACTCTTGTCTTCACTCAGGAGGCTACAACTTAGATTCTCCAAAAAGTTGCATCTATTTGGGTGATTGATGATATGCAATACCAAGTCTTCCACTTGGTGTGTTCATTTAATTTTCCCTAATTTTTGCCCAGAATACCATATGTAGGCATCTGTCGGGAATTCTCTCATTAGGATCTCAAGTCGCCTTCACAGGTTTTCGACTTAGGATCACTCACCTTTTTCTAGGTTGCCCATGTGAGTTTTCAACCTAACACTCTTTTTTTTTGTTTTTTTTAACACCCTTGGATGTCTTGGCTCGATGGGAAGTAGAAGCCTTGAACAATGAGTCGTTCTTTCTTCAATATGCTTGAAAATCAAAGATTTTTCTTGTGTTTGATTGAGAGATTTTAACTTCTTATGATTGATTAAACTAATACAATCATGAGAAATCACTTCTGCATTGCTCCAGTTTTGGACTCCTTTTAATTTTTCACAAGAAAATTGGATCAACCCAAAAACTGCCCCAGTTTTGGCTTCTTCTGACTTTCCACTAGAAAATGTGATCAACACCAAAATTTGCCCTAGTTTGGTCTTCTTGTGACTTTCCACTACCCCTAGTGTGAGATAATCTGAGTCATTCTTATATCCATATTGATTTGGTAAGTTTAGATTGTCAAATTCTAGGCCATGAATCATCTTAAAATCTGCCTCAATTTGAGAACCTTCCAGTTTTCTTTTGCCTTTATTGCTCTTTATTCTATGCATAACTTTTTTTTCTAAAACAATGATCATGAAAATTTTGGTAAGTGTTTGGGCTATGAGTGGTTATGTTGTAGTGATGATAAAATTTGGGTTTGGCTTGGGTAGATATGATGGTGATGATGATGATAAAATTCAATTTAGGGTTTGGCTTGGGTAGACATGGTGGTGATGATAGAATTCAATTTGTCTTTGGCTTTAAGAGTAGATGTGGTGGTGGCAATTATAGAACTGAATTTGTCTTTGGCTTTAAGAGTGATGGTGAAGGTACGAAGGATAGATGGTTGATATTTAATTGTGGTTGATGACATTTAATTTGTGTTTTGCTTGTGTTGATATGATGATGGTGATAATGAATGTTAACTTATGCATTGAAGATGAGATATTTTATCAAAATTTTACGAGATTTGTGGAGTCAGTAATTTTTTTGTATTAATGCATATCTTAGGCAAATAAGTCTTCAACAAGGTCTTTTTAGACTTGTATCGTGACTAGGCTAAGGTTTTTCAAGAAAAAGATATATGACTCAAAATTTGTGTTTCCCTTATCCACCATTCACCTTTCGTCTTTATCCTACTTTCAACATTTTTCAAACATGACATTCAACTATTAAGAGAATTTTTCAGGTTTTGATAAGGATGGCCTATGATTAAGGCGATAATTTTTTCATGAAGGGTTCCTTTTGTGATCCTTGATATTGCACTTTTGCCCTAACTTTTGCCTGAGGTATTAATTGAGGATTCTCAGTGGGTTTCTTTTTTTTTGTTGCACTTTAAGCAAGGAACGTTCTTTATATTCTCTTATCGTTCAGTTATATGATTAATGTAAAAGAATATTTTTCTTTAATAATTGAATGTCAAGGAAAACTGTTGAAAAGCTACCCTCCCCGGGCTATTGAAATATTGAGGGTTATTCAAAAATTATTTCCTTTCATTATGCCTGGGCTCAAATTGGGTGACTACGGATATCTCCAAGATGTTTAGGAATTACAAAAAATTCCTTGTGTCATTAGAAAAATTTGCTTGAAGATGTACATCATTTTTGTTCTTACATTTGCA
>NW_017717124.1:0-1070 GCF_001865875.1 Lupinus angustifolius
TTGGGTTTATTTGGTTGTGTTCTTTGGATAAATATGGTGAGTGAAGTTAGTATAGTTAGGTATCAGATGGTGAAACTTGCATGATAAATGTATCAGGATATACTTGTTAAAAAGATATGCATTTGAAAGTAAATTTTTCTGAGGGAATGCTTGAATGGTTCAACCTTGACTTTAGTCCTCAAGTGAAGAGAAATTTTCAAATTGGTCTCCAACTTTGCTGGGGTTGAAGATAATGCACTATCGAGTATGGACTCAACCACAAATTGTGAGTTCTCTATCTTCTTGAATGTCTTCAGTTTTAATATTGATGGCTTTCAGTCGAGTCTAACAAACTTATTCTTAAAATCAATCTTCCATTTATGAGTGTCCTTAGCAGTGGGATCATGAAATGCATGCAAAAAAAATGATTTCTTATTGATGCATGAAGTGAATTTTTTATCATGTCACATGAATCGAGATGCAACCTCTAACTTAAAATGATGCATGAAGTGCAATAAATGTGTATGACTATGCATATGTTTGGATGTATAGATGGTGCAAGGATTCAAATCTTTTTATGATGCATGAGATGTAAGAATGCATGTAATTTTTTTTTTTGAATGAATGAGACTGCTGGAAAATGTAATTTATGATATATACGACTTTGAATGCTAGAGGGTTATGATATATAGGAAGATGTATGACATTTTAATTTTTTTTATTTTTATGATGATGAATGAAATATGGTTAATGAAATGATACAATTTTTGAATGAAGTTTTTATTTATTTATGAATCTACGCATGAGTGAACGTATAAATAAATATGTGTATGAATAATGTATTTTTCATGAATGGATGAATGAATTTTTCTCTTTTTGGATTGTTTATTTTCATTTTTTTTGTGTTTATTTTTTTAATTGCATGTATACATGAATGAATGAATGTTTAATAATTTTTTATGCATGAATGAATCTCTAAGCCAATTAATGAAGATTTTATTCTTGAATGTAATGAATGAATGCATAAATCAATCAATGATGATTTTTTATTTTTGAATGTAACGAATAAATGCATGAGTCAATTAATGAAA
>NW_017717125.1:0-3402 GCF_001865875.1 Lupinus angustifolius
GTATACTTAAGAGGTTTTAGGTTTATCTAATACGGATTGCTTCTAAGGGGCCCAGATTGCATCCAATCATAAAGAGAGGAAACTCAAATATCCCAAGGATTACAAGTGAGACCCGAAGTCTACACCAGTAAGGCCCACGATATTTGGTAACAATCTGGGTGGTTCATCATGCCAATGTAAGTGAGGCCCAAAGTCCTCACCAACAAGGCGGATGTTTCTCCTAACTTAATGTTCGGGTATAGAGCATATACTTACACCAATGTGATGATACATGACAGAAGATATTAATGACATACAATAAAATAATATAAACACAACAACAAAAAAACATGCAATTTAATATTTATGGGTCTGACTCACCAAAAAAAAGTCACCAGCAGAGTCGCCAGCTGTCGCGCCCCGATTTTCGGCTGCACGACCTCATTAGAGTCGCCACTACATTTTTTTCAATCAAAAAATGTAGAAAAATCTTTTGGCCAAATCACATTGGGCCTTGGACTTTGATATCCAGGTTCGGGAGTCGGTTACACCCTAGGGAAGGTATTAGCACCCTAGTTGCCCGTTTGAACGGTACCCTATTTTATTGCATGGATTATTAATTGTGTTATTATTATTTTATTTAATTATGTGATTAATTAATTAATTATTATGAAGAAAAAAATTTGTTTTTATTATTGTGCCTGACAAGAATGACCCCGGGTCCTACGTATCCCTATTAAGGGAATCAAGGCTTACGTAGTTCTTTAGGTAGAAAAAAATTATTTGTTGGGTTGATTTTATTTCTTAAAAAATTAAAATTTAAACTATTATTTTTTAGAATGAGTGAAGTATAGCCCTTATGTCCAATACCGCATCTCATATTAAAACTTAGTTAAGAAATTACATTTTTTTTATATTAAAAAAGACCGTTTTTTAATAGGAGTGAAGCATAGCCCTTATGTCCAATACCGCATCTCATATTAAAACTTAGTTAAGAAATTACATTTTTTTTATATTAAAAAAGACCGTTTTTTAATAGGAGTGAAGCATAGCCCTTATGTCCAATACCGCATCTCATATTAAAACTTAGTTAAGAAATTACATTTTTTTTATATTAAAAAAGACCGTTTTTTAATAGGAGTGAAGCATAGCCCTTATGTCCAATATTGCATCTCATATCTTAAAATTGTGGAAATATGGTTTCAATATTTTTTACCAATACAATAATTATATGACATATTATTATCAAATTTGTTACACGTGTAGATGAAACAAAGTATAGGTGATGAACAAAAAAGAAAGATAGATGTAAGAAATTGAACTTACATGGACACATGAATCAACATCTTTTAATTGAGAATAAAGACCAACAGTCAGAGAGAATGTCTAGACCAACTCAACACGTCCATGTATGCATTGGGCATGTATGATTCCAATGACTCAACAATTATTCCCAAGACTCGATGACAATATATGAATTTAGGTATTGTTAGATGATGATATTGTTTTTGGTTGTGTGATTTTTGGTGGGATGATTTTGGATTATTGTATGAAAGATAATGTTGAGACTAAAAAATGGTTGATGAATGAATTTGTTTGATTGTTGTGTATAAGAGATTTTGATGTTGGTGTGGATGAGGGATTTTGTGTATGGAAGATGATGTTTAGGGGGATTGTGGATCCGTTAGGAAAGAAAAAATGGTATGAGCATTTTTTGGCTTTTTCTCCGTCCCTTAAGGGGAAGACCCCATCTATTTATAGCCAAAGCCATATGAACACCAATTAATTTCTAGGAGAATATTAAGGGATTATGATTTTTTTCTACTTCCCAATCTGATTTTTATCACACTTAAATGCAAGTTTTAATAGCCAAATTTTCATACTCAATCAATGTATTTAATTCCAACACATGGCCAAATTGCAAAAAAAAAATCAATCAACACCCATATCTTTTCAAAATTCAAATCTACGAAAATAGATTAAATATATGTCATTATGATGGATCGTTCATTAAATATTCATGTATCTCTTTATCTGCTGGAAATAATTTTCTTTGGAATCAATTGAAATAAAATTCATTAAGTGCTAATGAATTCATTTATTTGATTTGATTACCCCTTTTTCTAACAAAAGTCAATTCATGGAATCTAATCGGATTGACATAAAATATATATTTGAGTTGATGAAATTTGTATCAAAAATATTTATTGTAAATTTGGTTTTTTGTTTAAGTAGTTTTGGGCCGGACAAAATTGGGTATTCACAAGGACAACTTGTGCTAATAAGAGCTTGAAGATCATCAACGAATCAACATGCTTAAGTTATTTGATTGGTACTAGACTTAGACTAGAGACTAGTTTAGGTTGAGTCTAAGGCTTAGGTAACCTTAACACATGTCTCATATGCATTTAAATCATTTCATTTTTGAGATATGTCATTCATAATATGTTCATGCATCACATAAATACATGTATATGTGCATCGTAGGCATAAACTTAGTGTTAAACATGTATGAATCAAGTGCATAACATATTTGAGTTTTTTTGTAATTGAAAATACATACGAAATTATGTTGTTAATCGATTAAGGCATGACTTAATCGATTAACCTAACTTTTTGAAAAGCTGTTGAAACTGAAAAACTTGGAAAACAGAATCAGTTAAGTTTTTAAACAATGTTAATCGATTAACTGGGCTGCATAAGTGATTCTTTATAAACTGCGTTTTCAGAACTGATGTCATAACTTGCATGTTGCATTTTTTAGAGAGTTAGAGCATATTTCGTGATAATTGTTGCATCTAGTTGATATTGCATTTGTGAGTTTAGAAAAGAGAGAATTCTATGCTTTAGGATTGAGTGGCATTTCATGATATATTTCTCATCATTTCATCTCACATGTTCATGCATTCATTCATGTTTTTGTGAAGGTTTTTGCATTCTGTAAATTCTATTTTTCAACTAATACATTGTCATATTGCATGAGATTTGTGTTAGGTGTTTAGAGTAAAGTTTTATTTGTTAGATATGAGCTTTGTAATTGCTTAAGTTTACTCTATAGTTTTGTTGTGAAAAATCGTTGTAACATTGGGAATCTCGAGGTGTCGTACCACCTAAGAGATTGAGTTATATCTTCATATTGCTTAGAGTTTGCTTAGAGTTCTTGATAAGAAAGAACAAGGTTCTTGGCTGGGGCTACGCAGAAAGAAAGGTTTTCTTTGTCGGTAGGAAGGGAGTCAAACCATAGAATAAGGTTCTTTATTTTCTTGTGAATGTCTAAGTGTTGTAATTAGAAGAAGTATTAGTAAAAAAATTGTTTCAATTATAGTGAAGAAAATCTCCCAGATCAGCCGGGAGGCTTGGATGTAGTTTTCAAGTGGACACGCAAACAAACCAGGATAAAAATCGTGTTGCAGTTTTTTTTCT
>NW_017717126.1:0-291 GCF_001865875.1 Lupinus angustifolius
TGTCTGTGAGACTTGTGAGACTTTGCAAGAAGACAATTTTAAACTTAAAGAAAAACTCACACGTCTCACAAACAGTCAACAACAATTGGACACTTTGCTTAATCAAACAAGAAACGTTGGTGATCCTATAGTACTAGGCTATACTCGCTCTACTAAAAATAAAAGACCATATAGAAAACCTGTAGCTCATACTAAAAATAAACATCATAAGCACACTCCTACATGTTTTTATTGAAACACATATGGTCATACTTCACATTCATGTTATATTAGAAAGTATGGTATACCTAG
>NW_017717127.1:0-251 GCF_001865875.1 Lupinus angustifolius
ATCTGGCTTTGGCACAGACGCGTTGCACATATCCATGTAAAACATCTAGATAAATTATCTTCAAACGAACTACTTGACGGTCTAACAAAACTATATTTTAAAACCAAGGAGATTTGTGACACTTGTCAAAAGTGTAAACAAACCAAAAACTCTTTTAAAAAGAAAAATGTGATCTCCACTTCAAGACCTTTGGAGTTACTCCATATGGACTTGTTTGGACCATCACAAATCATGAGTTTTGGTGGTAGTTA
>NW_017717128.1:0-14678 GCF_001865875.1 Lupinus angustifolius
CTTGGTCCCTAAACCTAAAGATCATCCCGTGATTGGTACTCGATGGGTCTTCAGAAATAAACTTGATGAATCAGGCTTAATCATTCGAAATAAGGCACGCTTGGTGGCCAAAGGCTACAACCAGGAGGAGGGTATCGATTATGACGAAACCTATGCCCCTGTAGCCAGATTAGAGGCCATCAGGATGCTTATTTCCCCTGCATATATTATGAATTTCAAATTATTTCAAATAGACGTAAAAAGTGCCTTCTTGAACGGTTACATTCAAGAAGAAGTCTATGTTGACCAACCGCGTGGTTTTGAAAATTTTAAATATCCGAACCACGTTTATAAACTTAAAAAGACACTCTATGGTCTCAAGCAAGCTCCTAGAGCTTGGTATAATAGACTAAGTACCTTTCTTTTAGAAAAAGGGTTTGAGAGAGGCTTGGTTAACACAATGCTTTTTATTCGTAAATCAGAAAATCATGTATTACTTGTACAAATCTATGTGGATGACATAATATTTGGATCTACTAAGGATATTTTGTGTAAAGAGTTTTATGAGATGATGCAGGGGGAGTTTGAAATGTCTATGATGGGAGGACTCACATTTTTTCTAGGACTTCAAATAAAGAAGCTAGAAAGTGGGATATTCATCCATCAGGAAAATACTGCAAAGAGCTACTTCAGAAAATTGATATGGATAAATGTAAGGAAGCCTCCACTCCTATGGCATTTGCTTGCTACCTAGATAAGGACGAAAAAGGAAAAGCAATAGAGGTAACAAAGTATCGTGGTATAATTGGGTCATTACTTTACTTAACTGCAAGTAGGCCTGATATCATGTTTAGTGTATGCATGTGTGCGAGATTTCAATCATCACCTAGAGAATCACATTATATAACTGTTAAAAGAATCATGAGATATTTAAAAGGAACAACTAACATGGGATTATGGTATCCCCGGGATGCCTCACTATCCATAGGATTTGAGCGCAACACACACCAGCGGCAATATATTCCGCTTCGGCGGTGGACAAAGCAACACAGGCTTGCTTTTTATTGTGCCATGCTACTAATGAACTGCCCAACAAGTGACAAGTACCACTAGTGCTTTTCCGATCCAATTCTATGCTTTAGGATTGAGTGGCATTTCATGATATATTTCTCATCATTTCATCTCACATGTTCATGCATTCATTGATGCTTTTGTGAAGCTTTTTGCATTCTGTAAATTCTGTTTTTCAACTAATACATTGTCATATTGCATGAGATTTGTGTTAGGTGTTTAGAGTAAAGTCTTATTTGTTAAATATGAGCTGTGGAATTGCTTAAGTTTACTCTATAGTTTTGTTGTGAAAAATCATTTTAACATTGGGAATCTCGAGGTGTCGTACCACCTAAGAGTTTGAGTTGTATCTTCATATTGCTTAGAGTTCTTGCTAAGAAAGAACAAGGTTCTTGGTTGGGGCTACGCCGAAAGAAAGGTTTTCTTTGTCGGTAGGAAGGGAGTCAAACCATAGAATAAGGTTCTTTATTTTCTTGTGAATGTCTAAGTGTTGTAATTGGAAGAAGTGCTTGTAAAACAATTGTTTCAATTATCGTGAAGAAAATCTCCCAGATCAGCCGGGAGGCCTAGATGTAGTTTGCAAGTGGACACGAAAACGAACCAGGATAAAAATCGTATTGCAGGATTTTTTCTTTCTCTCTCTTTCTCTCTTTATTGCATTTAATCGGTTAACTTGTATAGTAGATTTAATTGCTATATTCTGTTTTTGTGCTATACTGTTAATACTCTAATAAAATTGTAAGCTCTGTGTATTCATTTTAATATCGGTTAATTATCGTGCAAGAAACCGAATCTGTTTTGAGCTTGTTGTTCTGTTTTAAACGATTAAGTCAATTGCGTTAATCGATTATCTTTATTCTTTTAATCGATTAATCTAGGGTTAATTCAACATTAAGTGTTGTTTTCGAAAAGCGGATATTCTAACCGCTACACCTATTCAACCCCCCTCCCCTTCTAGGTGTATTTTAACCACTGATACCTAACAACTCTTAACCTAAGAATCTATTCTAGACAGAATTACACACTTCTAGCACTTAAGCATGTAATCATGAAGGCAAATTATTAAGCACAAAGGGAAACATGCATTAAAATATAACATATAGATGAGTACATTTATCATACAAAAGGCACAAAACACCATTAATCAAGCTAGTTAAGATATTTTTCATCAAGAATTCCAAGTTCTCTCCTAAGAAAAAAGCACGAGTCTCGTGGAAGGGGCCTCGTGAAAATATCAGCTAGTTGTTTAGTGGTTTTAACAAATTCAAGTACACAATCACCCTTTTGAACATGATCACACAAAAAAATGATGTCTTATCTCTGTATGCTTAGTTCTAGAATGCAGGATGAGATTCTTGGATAGTTTATGGCGCTTGGATTGTTGCATTTTATTGGTATCGTTTCCAAAGAGAGACTGAAATCCATAAGTTGCTTCTTCATCCAAAGGATTTGAGCGCAACACACTAGCGGTAATCTATTCTGCTTCGGCGGTGGATAAAGCAACACAAGCTTACTTTTTGCTATGCCATGACACTAAGAAGCCACCTAATAGGTGGCAAGTTCCACTAGTTCTTTTCCAATCTAGTCTACACCCAGCAAAGTCAGAATCAGAATAACCTACCAAGGAAAGTGAGGCATCCTTAGGATACCATAGTCCCATATTAAGGGTTCCTTTTAAATATCTCATGATACGTTCAACAGAAGTAAAGTGTGATTCCTTAGACATGTATTGATATCTAGCACACATGCAAACACTAAACATAATATCAGAGTGACTCACAATTAAATATAATAACGAGCCTATCATCCACCATATTTAGTTACCTCTACCGCTTTCCCTTTATCATCATTGTTTAAATAGCCTAAGGATGTCATAGGAGTGGATGCTTCTTTGCATTTTTTTCATTTCGAATTTGCGTAGCAAATCTTTGCAGTATTTTGATTGATGAACAAATATGCCACTATCCATTTGCTTAATTTGTAATCCGAGGAAGAAGGTAAGCTCTTCCATCATTGGCATTTCAAATTCACCCTGCACCAAATCAAAAAACTCCTTGTGAAGGAGATCATTAGTAGCTCCATAGATAATATCATCGGCGTATATTTGAAGTAGGAAAACATGATTATCTGATTTTTGGATACAGACCATTGTGTCGACTTTTCCCCTCATGAACCTCTTTTCTAAGAGAAAAGTGCTCATTTTATCATACCAAGCTCGAGGATGTTGCTTTAGGCCATAAAGTGCCTTTTTAAGCTTATGGACATGGTTCGGAAATTTATAATTTTCAAAGTCCGGCGGTTGCTCAACGTACACCTCCTCTTGAATGAATCCATTCAAGAAGGCGCTCTTAACATCTATTTGGAACAATTTCAAATTCATAATTGATGCAAATGCCAATAGCATCCTTATGGCTTCTAACCTCGCAACAGGGGCGTAAGTTTCATCGTAATCGATACCTTCCTCTTGATTGTATCCCTTGGTCTCAAGGTGTGCTTTATTTCGTATTATTAAGCCAGATTTATCAACTTTATTTCTAAAGACCATTTAGCGCCAATTATTGGATGGTCTTTTGGTTTGAGGACCAAGTCACACACATTATTATGCTCAAACTAGTTTAGCTCTTCTTGCATAACTATACCGCAGTGCACATCCTCAATGGCTTCATCTATGGTCTTAGACTCTATTTATGATATGAAAGCAACAAAATTACAAAAGTAACGCAAAGAGCTATGGGTTACCACCCCCGTAGAGATATCACCTAATACTTTATCGAATGGATGGTCTTTCTTGGTTTTCCAAGTCCTCGACAAGTCGTGATGGTCCTCAATGACTTCTTGATCATCCTTATCATCTTTGTCCTTTTCCAAGTCCTTAGAGTATAATTTTTCCAAAGCACGTGTAACATCATCAGACAAAACCTTTCTCTTCTCTTTTGGAGAAGATTCGTCAAAATGCACATGAATCGATTCTTCTACAATCAAAGTGTATTTATTAAATCTCTAAATACTTTACTATGAATAGAATACCCTAAGAATATACCCTCATCAGCCTTTGAATGAAATTTTCCTAAAGATCGTTTTCCATTGTTTAAAATAAAACATTTGCATCCAAAGGCATGAAGATGAGATATATTGGGTTTTCGGCTCTTAATAACTCATAAGGAGTTTTTAACAATTTTGGCCTAAGAAGTACTCGATTTATAACATAGCAATCTGTATGTACAGCATCGGCCCAAAAGTATTTAGGCACTTGCCGTTCATTAAGCTTGATCCTAGCTAGCTCCTCTAATACACGATTTTTCCTCTCAACAACTCTATTTTGTTGAGGAGTTCTAGGAGTAGAGTATTGGTGCAGGATACCATATTTATCGCAAAATTTGTCGAACATGTGGTTCTCAAACTCACCACGATCGTCACTTCGTATATATACAATTTTTAGGTTAAGTTGATTTTGGATTTGCTTGGAAAGGCTCTTAATCTTAAAGGATTTAAATGCGTGACTTTCAGAAGAAAGGAATAGGGTCAATGTGAACCTAGAAAAATCATCTACCATTACTAAGGCATAGTAACTACCTCGAAAACTCACGATTTGCGATGGTCCAAACAGGTCCATATGGAGAAGATCCAAAGGCCTTGTTATGGAGATTACATTTTTAGTTGCAAATGAGTTCTTAACTTGCTTACACTTTTGGCAAGTGTCACAAGCTTCTGTAGACTTGAAATTGTGTTTAGGTAGACCAACAACAAAATCGTGTGACGACAATTTATCTAAGTCTTTAATGTGTATATGCGCAACGCGCCTATGCCAAAGTCAGATGTCATTCTCTCTAGAGATAAAGCATTTTGAGAACAATGTAGTGACATCCTCCAAATTAACCATGTATATGTTATTTATACGATGACCAACGAACTTAACATTATTAGATAAACTATCACGAATAATGCAACAATTAGAATCGAAGTATACTTTGTTACCTTTATCACACAATTGACTGATGCTTAACAAGTTGTGCTCCAAGCCTTCCACATAGAGCATGTTCTCTATCACAGTTTGAGAGGCATTACCAATAGTTCCAACTCCAAGTATTTTCCCTCAATTGTTGTCGCCATAAGTGACATACCCTTTTAGTTTGAGTGATAGATCTAGGAATTTCGATCTGTCACCTATCATATGCCTTGAACACCTGCTATCTAAGTACCAATGATATCCATGCGTTCGTAAGCATACCTGCAAAAAAATTACTTGACTTGTTTAAGTACCCAATTGATATTGGCTCCCTTTTTGTTAGTAACCATGGTATTTTGTCCCTTATTCACCAAAATATAAGAACCATCAAGCACACCATATTTTCTAATATAACAAGAAGTAGTAGTATGGCTATAAGTGCCGCAATAGAAACAAGTAGGCATGTAAGTCTATGACTTTATACGATTATAGACCTCAGATTTCATTTATGGTCTTTTCTTGCTAGTTTGGGGTTTAAAACCTAATCCCATGTGGTTACTAGGATTTCTAGATTCAGTAAGTAAAGTGTCAAGGTTAAATATACTGTATGTAAACAATTTGTAACGTCTCGCATGTATCGCATACAGTAGGTTGCAATAAATTATCTTTCGAGCAATTACATGAGCTACAAGAATAGATTAGGTCTAAGGTTTCATTTTCAAGTTTTAACTCATCTAACTCCTTTTGAATTTTGATGATTTGTTGTTCATGCAATAGGATTACGCGTTTTCTTTCAATGTTAATCCTAGTAAGCTTTTTAAGTTCTTCATGTAATTCAATAAATGCATTATATACCTCATCATGTGTAGGAGAGTCATTAGTAGAAGATGAAGTATCAGAATATACCTCATTTGCATCATCTCGTCCACTGGACCTGCAAGCTTCTTGTGTTTTGACCATAAGGCACAGTTTTGCAGACTCCTCCTCATCTGATGCACTCGATGTAGTTTCCTCATCGGGAGCATCCCACACGATGCATGCTCTTTTTGATTTAAAGTCCCGAGGAATGCTCTTTTCTGATTCAACCTTCTTGTGATAGTCTGGACATTGTAGCCTCATGTGTTGAACCATCCCACATTCATGGCAAGTGAAGCGCTCCTTTGGGATCTTTCCCTTTTTGGTTGAGTCATGCACTTATTTCTTCTGAAACCTCTTGAATCCCCCTTTCTTTTTCAGGAATTTTCCAAATTTTCTAACTAGGAGATTCATGGTTTCTTTGTCCAGGTCGGAATCAGAATCATCATCCTCTTGTTGATCTCGCGAGTTGATTGCTTTGAGAGAGATGCTTTTCTTCTTCTGGTCTGAATCTTCATTCATGGTCAAACACCCTAACTCCATCTCATGTTCCTGGAGTTTGCCAAATAGAGTCGCTAAAGGCATAGAATCTAAGTCTTTCGACTCCATGATTGTGGTTACTTTCGGCTACCATTTCCTGTCAAGGTAATGCAAATATTTGTTAGTTAATTCACCTTAATCAAAAGTTTTATCTAGGGAAAATAAACAATTAACAATGTGAGTAAATCGCTTTTGCATTTCACTAATTGATTCATTTTATAACATGCGGAATAGCTCATATTCACGTGTTAGCGCATTTACCCTAACGTACTTAACCTCGCTCGTGCCTTCGCGAGTCACTTGTAAAGTGTCCCATATTTCTTTAGCGTTTTGGCACTGCGATATTCTAAAGAATTCATCGTATGATATGGTCGATGTGATAATTTGTTTGGCACGTAGATTATGCTGAACCTTTTTGTGCTCATCATCAATCCATAAATTTTTTGGTTTCTCTTTAGGTTCATCATCCACTAGGTGAAGTAGAATGAAAGGACCATTGACCATGGAATCCTAAATATCCATGTCAATCGCCTAAATGAATATTTTCATGTGCACCTTCTAGTAGGCATACCCCATGCCACTGAAAATCAGAGGGTGGTTGATGGATGCACCATCACCACCAAACGAGTTTATGGAACCCATCGTAGTATCCTCTAGGATTGAATGAATACACGGTCAAGCTAGCACTTTTGTACTAGCTCTCATATCACTTGTTGGGTATCAGCAGGTCAGAATACACCTAGAAGGGGGGGGGTTGAATAAGTGTCGCGAATCATTTGTTCCGCTTTTCCTATATTTGTACAAAACAAAAAATAGACTACAGTTAATCGATTATTCTTCGACTGAATCGATTAAACAGTGCTCAGATATAATCGATTATGCTTGTGGATAATCGATTATCTTAACACTCACACAACTTGATTTTTTGATTTGTTGTATAACAAGTTACTGATTACCGAATCTTTACACATTTAATTGATTAAAGAAATTATAGAAAGACAATAGACACATTATAGCATGAAATTTATATTCACACAATTAATCAGCAAAGTAAAGATGGAAAGTAAAGAGATTAGGGATTTGAAAGAGGTGCACAAGGAATTTTATCCTAGTTTGTTTGCGGTCCACTGCAAACTACATCCAGACCTCCCCTTCTGATCTTGGGAGATTTTTCTTCACTTATTGCAATTGAGAGTTCTACAAACACACTTCCAATTACAAAATCAGAAAAACTAAGCCAACCTTTACTTAGCCCCTATGAGCTTGACAGTCTAGATTTGACCTAACTAAATCACCTACTAGGATCTCCTATTCTTTCGCTATCGGCTCCAACCTTGGTAATTGAAAACTCAATCTAAAACATAAAGCATAAAATCCACAAGATCCTAATTCTTAATGAAATTAATGCATAGAAAACTAAGAATAACATGCAAGAAATTGATGCATAGAAAACTAGAGCCTAAATGTAATGATATTAATCTCTAAGCCTAAATCAGAATGCTTTCACTCCTTAGTTTTTCTAAATGCACTTTCTCACTCTAAAGCAATCTATGAAAATGTATGCTCTCTAACAATTTTCGAAATATGCAAGTTATGCCACATTGGCAAGAAATATAGAATTTATACTAAACCTACTGATACTAATATTAATTGACTATCCTTCCATTTAATCGATTAATGGGCTATTAAAAATCAGTTTTCAGTTACGTCTTAATTGATTATATGGTGACTTAATTGATTAACGTGATAACATAATTAGATCACTTAGTAACAAAATTCTAGATGAAATGTTTTTATTTGATGTAAGGAATGTATGGTAAACTACCTATATGATATGCACATGCTTTAGATAGATTTTCAAAATATATTACCTTTAATGCATGAAACTATGTATATGTACGCATGAGTCTATTTATCATAAGGTATCTAGATGAAATGTCTTAATTTTAATCTTATTTTATATTGGTTCTTGTGAGACTTTCCATCTAAGTTTACCTAACCTAGACTCAAACTAAGGCACACATCTTAAGACTTCTAATTACAAGTAAATATAATAAAGTCTTGAATCTATAGATGCAACATAAGAGTCTTCGGCTCATTGTTTGTTGTATGATCTTCAAGCTATCTTATATGTGTGTTTGCTTCATCAAAACTTCGTTTAGCCATGAATATGCCGATCTTGACTCTTTGCACTTTCAAATAATAAATAGTAAATTTTGTTTCATAAAAGTTTATCTCCTTAAGATGAGATGTGTAGCGGACATTATTAGTATTGACACTTCATTCTATTGAAGCGAGTAGGTAGAAAATAATAAACATTTTTTAATAACAAAACCTATCATTTTATGCTGATATAGAGAACGAGAATTAATGTTATTACTTCACCCTCTTGTAGCGACTAGGGGTGATAATAAAAAACCTATCCCTTTATATTGAGACGGGAAGCATATATTAGTGATACGTCACTCTCAGGTACGGGAATACTTCTAAATATTGATGTTGTTTTTAATAAAAATGTATCCCTTTGAGTTCAAATGTGGAGCAAACATTAGTTTTGCTACTTCAATATCTTGAAGTAGGTAGGTGAATAATAATGATAAAATTATCTTTTAATATTTAAATAATTAAAAATAAAAGAATCTATTAACCAACATACTTTGATCTCATTCAAATAACTTATGTTGACTTCTTCGCCCATTTCTGATACTTCAGAACATTAGCTCTCATGGAAGGAAAGGTTTTCCAGTCACTATAACCCAAATGATATCATCCTGCACCTAGTTGTGAGTATCACTATGGCATCCCATGGCATTCAACCAAAAAAGACCAGATTCTCAAGTACAAGATGTAAGAGTTGATAGATTTCTACTGGTTTGAATTTAGGCAATAAACATTAAATATTGAGAGATACTCCCATCCCAACAATGAGGATCAAGATAAGTGATGTGATGGTGCTTTTCATATTTATGTTTTTCAACCCTTATTACTCTCCCAAAGGCTCTAGGGTCATCAAATAATGCGGTACCGATGTTTTCCCGTCACGTATAAGAATTTGTTTTCCACTTCATATCTTTTTAGCAAGTACTTATCAATGCAAATTATCTCACCACACTTCATTCCAAATATCAAATTCATCCAAAAAAAACCAAATAAAATTATCTCATGAATTAATTTGAGATATTTTATTCAAATACTTAAATAATAAGGAGGATCATGCAAATATAAGATCCAAAATGGTGTGATCCCATAGACAATGTTTTATGATGACACAAGGCTTCTATATAATTTAAAAAAAATAAAAAGATATCCATTGTTACTCCATTTAAGCCTAGGCACTATGAAATGAGATTTTAGTTTTTGAATTACTCACCAACTATTATTAACCTAGGAAGGATAACTTTCAATTGGTTTTCTTGACATTCAATTATTAAGGAATGCATATACTATTCATAAAACATATGACTCGAACGATAAAGAATCCAAAGCGAGCCTAATAAAATGCTCCTCGATAAAATTGCAAAAGAAAATATACAAAAAGTCATCTTAGAATCCTAAATAAATATCCAAGGCGACATTTAAGGCAAAATAAAATGCACTATCAATGATCGTAAAAGGAACTACTCATGTGCTACCGAAGAAGATTACAATCTTAATCTTAAGCCTTCACCCTTTCCAACACAAAAAAATATAGAGGAGAAATGAGAAAAGTGGGCATTAGAAACACATATTTTTTTAGACGTATATATTTTTTGGAAACCTTTAACTAGACCACAATACAAGCTTTGATAACATATCTCATCTTCTATACATATGATTAAAATTATTTTTACCATCATGGTAACCATATTATCACTCAAAGCCCAAATGTTTTCCAAGTATATGTATGACCACTGTTTTAAGTAAAGATCATAAAGAGGGAATAGAGTAGAGGAATAGTGAAACCCATATAAAACTAGGACAGTGTTGAAGTGATTTCATCTTGGTTCCCATGGACAATATGAGTAGAATGATGATATCCACACTAGGTGGATCCCATTTTAATTGCACAATACCAAGACACTAAAAGTCGGATACATACTGAAGTTCAAAAGACTTTTTCAGTGGAAGTTTCAAGGGTAGCATATAATTAGGTACATTCAAGAATGACATGCCCCAATGTTTTCATGAAAAAACAATGATAACAAAACAAATAAAAGAAAGATTGCTAGATTAAAAACCCACAATGATTTTGTATTCACTTTTGTATATATGCTTTTGTATATACATATATATGATTGTTAATATTAATGTTGTTTATTGTTTCAGAAATTAAGTAATGAAAACCGCAAGAGGGCATCCAAGCATTTATATCCATACCGAGTTGCTCGAGCGGGGTATAGAGGAATCGAGGAAAAATTGTAAGTATTGTTAATTTTTAAGTACATTATTGTTTATGTTTTGTATGCATATATATCTAATTACATTATTGTTGGATATGTTTTCTTAGTTGGAGAACAAAAGCGATACACCTATGACTCCATATGGAGTAGAACTCGATGTTCTATGGGTGGCTATCCGTAAGAATAAGGATGGTGTCATCGATAATGAGCAAGTTCAAGAAGCGGCAAGACTTCTTGTAAGTGCTCATTTTTTATTATACTTAATTTGCATACTTTATTTATCAAAATGTGATTAATTAACATTATGTTTTTTCTTGATTTGTCAGGTTGCCCTAAAAGAAAAGTAGGCAAACCCGGATAGTCGCATAATACTTAACAAGGCACTAGGACTATCTATCTACCATGGCCATATTCGAGGTGCAGGATTTGGGGTTAGCCAGCGGACATTTGTACCCCATCCAAAGCGTGCAACCAAAGCCCAAATGAGTCATGTTCAAAATCAACTAGATGTCCTCATGCAAGGGTTCAACGAATTTGAGCAATCAATGAAGGTGAAGGAAGCTGAGTGGCAACGAGTAGCTAGTAACGCATTTTGATACCGTCAATGAGAGTTGCACAACTGCACCTTACAACATTCTCATTCTGATTCACATTCATGAGTTAATTTAATTAACTTATTTTAATTTAATTAACTTATTTTAATTTAGTCGTTAACTAATTATATTTACAACATTCCCATTCTGATTCCCATTCCTGAGGTAATTTAGTTAACTTATTTTAATTTAGTCGTTAACTAATTATATGTTTTAACTTACGTACAGGGAATTAGTTCTTGGAAACTTTTACTAGATACCCCAACTAGTCGTGTAGTGGGTGTTGGGAAAGTGCACAAGTCGGCCAATGCTATGCTGCATAATGCACGTATCCCATGCCATCATGTGAAGGTATGATTTTTCAACTTATGCTCGCTCATATTATATATATATTGATCTATAATTGATATGTTTTTTATTTAATATTTTAGAAAAATGTGCATTCCTGCCCTAGTAGCACACAAAAGTCTAACCCATCTTCAAGGTATGTGAGTTCAAAGTCATCTAATGGGGATGTGAGCTCTAAGAAGACTACCAACTACTGTACTCAACTGTTGGAGCATGTACAGAAGTTGGGAGATGATATGATAATTATATCAATTCCCAAGGAAGTCTTCGGGGATGATATTGATGAATATGTTGTCATCACTGAAGTTCGGGATGTATATAAACGTGATTGTATAGGTGCAACTATTGTATGTATATATATGAGGTAAATTATGTTTTCTTAACTCCTCGCTTTTGCATGACGGTGTGTTATAATTAACTAACATTTGTGTTATATGTATTAGGTACTTGTATGAAAATTTTATTAAGGTAAATAAGGAAAGGTGATGTTCATATCCCCACACCTTACCGCTTTGGTGTCGGTGACAAAAATGAGATTGGAGAAAAATCAGAATTAATTATAGATAATCTCCTCCATCATAAAGAAGATGCAGATTTATTTCTTCCACCTTTTAACACTGCTAAACATTTTTTAATTGTCTTTTATATTTATTTCTTTAGTATATTTTTTGTGCTTAACATTTTCTAAACCATGTACATATGTTTTGTTAGGCATCATTGGGTTTTGGTTGTCATCAATCGGGTGAATGAAGAAATATACTACTTTGACTCATTGGCACATGGTGATATGAACAACTACCCCACTATGAAAGAGATGATTGCTAGGTAAGTGGACAACTCATTTAAACTTTTAGTTACACTTTCACTTTCATTTTTTGTTTAGTAATTATGTACATTTTTTATTGTTTAGTTTGGTGAGAGTTTATAGAAGCTATAATCGTGCTAGAAACAAGATACTAAATCCCAAAATATGGTGGACTCATATAAAGGTATTGGAACAAATCATCTCAAACAATTATATGTGTAATGGTCAACTAATGTTTTACTTATGTGTTTACTTCATTTTAATTGTAAACCCTTGGCCAAACAAACTAGGTAGATTGCGGCTATTATGTGCTGAAATTCATGAAGGAGATCATTCAGCAATGGCCAACTAATGCAATCAAGATTGATGGCAAATCATATACATATGACGAAGTCAACCAGATTAGAGAACTGATCAAAGTTTGTACTTAGTTTAGTTCGCAAATGATAGGTATAGTAGATTAGTTTTGCACAAATTGTAGCTTAGGGAATTCAATGTAATGTATATGATTTGGTCTATGTAATTAATATAATTCAATTAATGTAGCACATATACAAATTGTAGCTTAGGGAATTCAATGTAATGTATATGATTTGGTCTATGTAATATATATGTTTATGTAAATAATACAGTGTAATTAATGTTCAGTATATAAATTCAGTTGTGTTTGTATATTCATTTTGTTGTTATGTTTTGTTTCTGTATGCATTCAGGTTATTTTCTGTTGTGTGCGTAAATGTGTAGAATTAGGAATAATGGTCTTCGACAACGCCTTTTTTTATTGTGTTGTCATTATAACCATACAACACCGCTTTTTTAACAATACGTTGTTGATTACATTGCATTCAACATCGCATTCACCAAACAACACTATTGATAACATTGCATTAAACAGCGCATTCACCAAAAAGCAATGTTGAATACTTATCTCTCATTTATTCTCTTTTAGCTATACAACAACGCATTCGGTAAGAAGCATTGTTGATATTATCAACAAAACTACTTCTGTACACTTAATCGCTAAACATAGTGCCTAATCGATTAATTGCTTGAATGTTATATATTGCTATTATTAATTGTTCTATATGTTTAATTAATTGTCATTAATCGAATGTCATAATGTAATTACTAATTTGAATTTCATTACAAAATGAATTAGTAAAAAAATCATTATATCTTCCACAACATTTCCTTAAGATTGCGTTGTGGAACACTTACCTTCTTTATATTTGAATGTGGAGTTCTTCCACAAAATTTCCTTAAGGTTGTGTTATTGATTAGGTATCATTGACAGAGCCATCTTCACTATGTGCTGTTGATTTTGTATCATTGACAGTGTCATCTTCACTATGCGCTGTGGAAGATACTATCATACCCTAAAATATTAAAATGTTCTCACATTCTCACACATTCATCACAAATCCCAACCGTCATTTACTCAGCAGCAAAACGCATTTACTCTCAAAATCGACCTTAAAAATCATTCAAACTCAAAATCATTCACTCATTCAACACCGAAAACCAGACTCATTTTACACTAAAATCATTCAACCCTGATTTCGAAAATCCTTCACTCGTTTAACCTCAAAATCATTATTCACGCATTCAACACCTAATTGAAAGTGAGTTTTTCATATAGTTATTTGCCTTTTTAATTACATTATATTTAGCTTGTATTAAGTTATAAATATTTTCCTTATAAATGAGTGAAAGTGATTTCACTCATTTAGCTTGTATTGAGTTGGGATTTCCGAGTTCCGACTCATTTAACTTACACTATGAGTTAGGTTTTCCCCATTTTTAATTACATAATAATGCATTTTCTCTTCTTAGTGAGCTTAACTCCAAGCTTTAGGGATTAATGCTCATTATATTTTTCTCTTAATAGAAAATGGATCGAATATGGATGAGTGTCAATCGATTGACGAATGAGTATGAAGAAGGAGTGAAATCATTTGTTAGGTTTGCAATTGAGAATGCTGAAAACCCTAATAGAGTTGTATGTCTATGCTTAAGATGTTGTTACTCGAACCGAATTACTCCAAATGAGTTAAAAGTTCATTTAGTGTGTCACGATATTGATCAAAGTTACACATGTTGGGCAAGATATGGTGAGACGAGAGACGTTATGGATTGTGATGATGATATGTATATGAAAGACA
>NW_017717129.1:0-1470 GCF_001865875.1 Lupinus angustifolius
GGATCTTCAGGATTGTCCTGAGATATTTCAGCGGTTGATAAGTGATGTTGAGAAACCATTATATGATGGTTGTACTAAATTCACAAGATTGGCAGTGCTGTCAAGGTTGTATAAGTTGAAATCTCTTAATGGAGGAACTGATAAGCATTTTACGGACTTGCTTGCACTTCTGAAGGATATGTTTCCTGAAGATAATGTGCTCCCTTCTCGAACCTATGATGCAAAACAAATGTTACGCTCCATAGGCATGGACTACACTAGGATACATGCTTGTGAAAATGATTGCATCTTATTTTTTAATGGGTATGCTTCATTAAAGTTTTGTCCTAAATGTAATGCATCACGATATAAGAAGGAAGACTCAATTCCCAAAAAGATTTTATGGTATTTTTCCATCAAATAAAGATTCAAGCGTATGTTTAGAAATGCCAAAGATGCAAAAAAGTTGACATGGCATGGTGAAGAAAGGATTAAAGATGGCAAGCTTCGGCATCCTGCAGATTCTCCTCAATGGAGAAAAATTGATCACGACTATCCTATTTTTGGTAAAGAATCAAGAAATCTACGCCTTGCATTATCAACGGATGGAATTAACCCACTTAGTGTTCAAAGTTGCTCCCACAGTACATGACCAATGATATTGGTGTTATACAACCTCCCTCCTTCTCTATGCATGAAGCGCACATATGTGATGTTATCTATGTTAATTTTTGGACCTAAACAACCAGGAAATGACATAGACATATATTTGGCTCCATTAATTGAAGACTTGAAGCAAATGTGGGAGACATGCATAAATGTATAGGATGTGTATAGGAAAAAAAGCTTCAACTTGAGGGCTTTGTTGTTCGGCACAATCAGTTATTTCCCTGCATATGGTAATCTGTCTTGATATAGTACAAAAGGACATTTTTATGTCCTATATATGAAGACAATACTCATTCAATGAAGTTGGAACACTATAAGAAGAATGTCTTCCTTGGCCATCGAAGATTTTTGTCCTTAGATCATCATTATCGATGATGGAGAAAAGCATTTGATAGAAACAATGAAGAAGGTCTTGCTCCTTTGTTGTTGACAGGTGACCAATTATTTCAAAAGCTAAAGGGTTTGAATACTTGCTTTGGTAAACCTTTTGCAAAAGAAATTTTCACAATTAGGTGGAAGAAAAGGTCAATCTTCTATGAATTTCCATATTGGAGTTCATTATATGTAAGACATTTCCTCGATGTTATGCATATGGAAAAAAATGTGTTTGAAAGTCTCCTTGGTACCTTACTCAATGTCTCCAGTTAGACCAAAGATGGCTTGAATGCAAGGTTGGACTTGGTTAGTATGGTAATAAAAAAGGAATTGGGCTGATAATGAAGGGAAAACGTACATTTTTACCTCCAGCAACTTATACTTTGTCGAGGAAGGAGAAAATGGAATTTTGTAAATTTCTTCATGGTGTTAAAGTTCTAGAGGGGT
>NW_017717130.1:0-303 GCF_001865875.1 Lupinus angustifolius
TTCAAGGCAATTTGTAGCAAAGTGATTGACCCTGAGAAATTACCTGCATTGCAAAGACAAATTATTTTGACTTTGTGTGAGCTTGAAATGTATTTCCCACCTTCTTCTTTTTTGACATAATGGTTCATCTAAGCATTCATCTTGTTCGAGAGACACAACTATGTGGCCCTTCCTATATGAGATAGATGTACACCTTTGAGAATTATATGAAGACATTAAAAGTGTATGTGAAGAACCGATCAAGACTAGAGGGTTGTATTGTCGAGCGATATGTTGTTGAAGAAGCTCTTGATTTTTGTACCG
>NW_017717131.1:0-17346 GCF_001865875.1 Lupinus angustifolius
AACCCAATATATGCGAAGATGTCATACTTTGGAGTGATTGAATGCATATGGGAATTGGATTACACAATGTTTCAGATGCTGGTTTTTTATTGTATGTGGATTGATAACAACAATGGCTTCCGAGTTGATGAGTTAGGGTTCATGCAAGTGGATCTTAATAGGCCCAGATGTAAATATGAGCCATTTATTCTAGCATCACAAGCTCAACAAGTATTCTATGTTAGTGACCTAACTGATATGAAATGGTCTATTGTTCTTTTAACTAATAAAATAATCGTCAATAATATTGATGACCAAGAATATGAAGATCTTGATAATGATGATCCTTTTTTTGGGACATATCAGTCACGTGAGAGCGGACCAACTACGAATGATGATTTCTATACAAGAGATGATCACGATGAAGGGCATTGGGTAAATCAATATGCTCCTCCAGACAAGGATGACCCTACAAGACCAAAACAATCAAAGAAAAGGAAAAAGTATATGAAACTAGTCTTTGTATAATTATAGCTTAATTTTGATTGTTTGTAATTTGTATAATAACGCTTCTTTGTAATTTGTGTAATATTTTTATTTGTAATTATGTACTCTGTCAAAACATAATTGACACGATATGCATTATTTGTATTTTGTATTGTATTGATGTTTAATAAAACAAACTGATGACCTGTATTAATGTGTTTGTGTTGTTTAGAATGAATAAATGTTTGTGCTGTTGAGAATGTCTGTTCTGCTAATAAATGTATATGCAGATATTAATTTATACAAATCAATAGCGAATTCTAGTGGAAGCCCTGACATGCGCTGTTGTAAAGGATAAGTACAACATTGCTTTTTATAGAAAGCATTGTTGTACATTATTAATACAACAACGCTATGTGTGTGATGCGCTGTTAAATATATGAACTTCAACCGCGCAAGCATACGCGCTGTTAATAAGACCTATAAAATGCGATGTTTATGTAAGACTATATGATAGTACTTTGTGGACGATGCGATAATATATTGATGCACTATATGACAATGCTTTTTGTGTGTTGCGATGTGGTATATAATTAATACAACGGCGTATGTGAAGCGCTGTTAATGATGACCATATACTACTACAGTAAAAAATAAAGCGTCCGGAAGCGCTATTATACATCTAAAATAAGCATTGTTGAACAGCAACTCTGGCGTAGTGAATTAATAGGGAAATCTGTTGATATTCCATTTTGCTTAAAAAATAATAGATAATGAGTTAATTTTAATATTAATTATTTACATAGATCTTAGAATTTAATAGCATTTAATCATTTTTTAAAACTTAGGTAGTAGGAATTCATTGTTATTATTAATATAATGAGTTATGATATCATAATTAATAAGAAAATTTGTTGATAATCTATCTCTCTTGAAAATGGTAGACTCTGAATTTATTTCAAAATAATCATTTTAATAATAATTATTTAAAATATCTTAAAAGTTTCTATTAATATTATTTAATTACTTTTAAAACATAAATAATATGAATTCAATCTTCTTAAAAGATTCTCAACTAATATCATCTAATTATATTTTAATTTTCAAACTCTAAATAGAATATGTAGTAATTACACTTTAAATAGTAGATATTAAAACGTTCTCAATTAATATCATTTAATCATTTCTTAAAACTTAATTAGTAGGAATTCATTGTTATTATAAATATACGGAGCTATGATATTATAATTAATAAAGAATTCAGTTGATATTCTACATTGATTGAAAAATGAAAGACAATGAATTTATTTCCAAATAATAATTTTTAATACTAATTATTCAAATAAATGTTAAAACGTTCTCAATTAATATTATTTAATTATTTTTAAAAGTTATAGTAGGAATTCAATCATGTTACTAATAAGTAATTTATGATGTTATTATTAATAAAGAAATCTGTTGATATTCTGTGTAACTTAAAAATAAAATTACTGAATTCAGTTCATATTCTACGTTGCTTGAAAAATGAAAGACAATAAATTTATTTCAAAATAATCATTTTTAATACTAATTATTCAAATCAATCTTAAAACATTCTCAGTTATTATTTAATTAGTTTTAAAACTTATATAGTAGGAATTCAATCCTATTACAAATAAGTAAGCTTTGATGTTATAATTAATAAGGAAATCTGTTGATATTCTGTGTAACTTAAAAAATAAAATTACTGAATAGAGTTGAAGATAATAATATTATATCCATTGGATTGTAATATATTTTTTAATATTACAACTATGTATATTAATATTATTTTTTTTATTTTTTATTTATGATTTTGTTGAAATCACAAAAAAAAAGGGAGTGTTGTCTAAATGAGTAACATCTTTGAGAATTGATTTTATTGTGATAAATGAGTTACATTTGTCTAAAGGAATAAAATTAGCAGCATACCCTTATTAATGTTATTTTTATTTTACAATCATATTATTCTTCTCTATGTATTTATGGCTTAACAAATAATATATTTGATTTGATTTAATTTGATTGTGATAATGAATTGATTAGTTTTATATTTGAATTATATATTTTTGATTTATTTATGGTTGCTTAATTTTAGGCAATACTCATTATGGATATGAATTGGAGACAATGCTCATCATGGATATAGTTTTTTATAATGAACTAGCAAGATACTCGTGCATCAGTGATGCACAGGGCAATACTTCTTAGCTGCAAGATTAATAACACATATTACATGTACATTTATATGGTTAAGAAACATATGTTACTTGTGCATTCGTATTGTTAAGAAGACACATGTGACCCGTGCATTTGCATGACTAAAAACATACATGTTACTTGTACATTCGCATTACTAAGAAAATACATGTTACTCATGCATTCGCATAGTTAAAACACACATGTTACTTATACATTCACATTATTAAGAATACACGTCTTACATGTGTATTTGCATATTCAATCACATAAGAAAACAAAATGACAATTTTTAATTTGAATTTTGTAATGGAAATAACAAAGTGAAAGTCTGAAACATGATACCATAATTATTTTTATTAAAATAAATATTTTAAAATTTATAGAAAATGAAATGATTTTTTCAATTTTAAATACGATTTTTTTAATGAAAAAATGGAAATCAAATCATTGTACTAAATGAGTTTTTTTATTAAAAATATATTTAAAAGTTATAACAAAACTTCAATTTGGAATTGATTTTTCAATTATAATAGAGAAAAATTAAAATTCAAAGAATCTGAAATATTAAAATTCAATTGGAAAAGTGTTACAAAACTTTGATGAGGTGTAACAATGCAATTATTCTTAGATTAATAGTAAACGTTACATAATATACATAGATTAGTGTAAAGAAATAGTTTGGATGTGAAAAATGATTTCAATCTCATCTAATGTTCAATGTCTATTACATTTTAACATAACAAAACATACATACGGTAAACATTCAATTTTGGTGGGGTAGCAACATAGACCAACCGCTAATTAGTATTAAATTATTAACATATAAAATATATAAAAAGTAAGGATAGTGTGGGAATGTACATAGTAATAACATGTGACATGAATGAGTTTTTTTTTGGTTTTTTTAATAACTTAGAACATTTTAAGATGGGAAAATGTGAGGAGAATGTGACATGTGGCATGAAGGGAAAACATGTGAGGCGGATATGACATGTGGCATGAAGGAGTTTTTTTTATTATATTGTTCATAAATTATGTTCAATTTCATTCAAAATAATGTATGTAAAAGTTGACTAAAATATAACATCATGGAGGTTGACATTGTTCTTTCGACTCATATACCTTTTTTTTTCTCAACTCAGTCTCTTTCAAAATGTTATATTTTACTTTACATGAGGAGTATAATTAATATCGATCACTGGAGTTGAGTTGTTTTATTGATAAAAATGTAATCCTTTTATGAAACTGGACTTGCATTGGTAATACAGGTAACACATGTGTTATTAATAATGCAAATGTACGGATATCATATGTGTTCTAACTATACCACTACAAGAAATTTTCCATATACCTACGTACAAAAATCGTTGGTAAAAGTTGAAAACCCGTAGGTATAGCACAAAAAACCTTTACCTACAGACGTTTTTGTCCGTAGTATTTAAGTCGCTACCTACAGTTTTTTACTGTCAATGTAGGTTTTAGTGATGATTGTCAGGAGCGTGGGTATAAAACTTCAACCTATATCTTCAAATTTTATCCGTCAGTCAATGTGTTTTATACCTACGGATTAAGGACTGTGGGTATAAGACTTCAACTTATACCTTCATTTTTTGTCCATCACTATAGATAAACATATTTTTCTTATACCTACAATTGTATTCCATTGGTTTAAGTCTTAGTGATATTAGAAGAGTCATATCTATACCTACAGTCTCATCTTGACATGTTTTAGTGACTAATGATAATATGAATATATAATTGAAAAATAAATATATGAAAACATCCTTATATTTAAAATTAAGAAAAGGCATTCAACCCATTGAAATACATAGTTAAATATGTCCACCTAAAAATAACATAACTATTTACATATAGCATATACATAGAAAGTCTTACAATCCTAACAATTACACAATTTGGATCATGTCTATCTAAAATAGATACAAATTGTGTTTCCAAAAAAATCAAAATGATTCATTTATGAGTTTGTTACATCAAAAAGAAATTAGTTGCCTAATCTTCACCTGCAAGGAACAAAAATGATATAAATGAATGAATAAAATAACTCAATAAAATACTCTAGTAATAAAATATGTATATTATATTCATTATCTTCATTACAATCTGAATTTGGCGAACCAAAAGAAGTTGAGGTAGTAGAAGAGTATTGAACCTATTCAAAAGCGAAACCAAAAAATATACAAGTTAGTAAACTATTTTGGCATACACAAATTAATGTCATCTATTTTGTCCTAAACTCAAACTACCACATATATATATATATATATATATATATATATAGTTATAATCATCTAGTTCCAAAAAATATAAATTTAACTAACCTTAATGGATAAACCATAATATAACGGTACACTAAAAAATAATACATTGGTCTGAGCAAGAAGACTTTGACAGTGTGGATTGACGTTGTACACTAACAATTGAGAGATTCCTCAACAGCTAGGGTGGCTTGATTCGACAATCACCCACAAAGATATAAGGTTGCACAATCTCCCACAAAGAAATAAACGCATTACAAGACATATATGTAATACTCTCATTTCCTTAACTTCTTGATCTTTCTGTACAGAGAAAGAAATTCTCTATATAATAATACTATGTAGTTACCATTTGAAATGAATGTAAAGTGAAAGAAATGTCTTGCACTTGATGAATAACAACTAGTAATGGTATCCTTAGATTATTGCTGAAACTCTCACCTCAGAAATTTAAAGAATGTGTTTTTAAACAAATTTTAAAAAGTCAAGAAGGCATATGTGAAAGAAACAGCAATTGTTGCAATGAGTAGCAAAAAATGGAACACATAAAAATTGTATAGGTAGTACATGAAATACCCGACTATAATTAAAACAAAGGAAAAATATTGGAAACATATGTTACTAGGTAATAATTTAGACCCCAAAAGAGAGATAGATAAAGAGGCAAAGAGTACAGCCAACATATCTCCTTCAACTCATCAACCTTTTGCTTCAGTAAGCAATGCATGAGGGAAGTCCATTAATGGCCACAATGAACGTTGGCACGCCTCTCATTCCTTGGAACTTCTTAGATGGCACTGAATGCCCTCCTGTGAACCCTCCTTCTCCTCCTTCAACCCACATGAAAAAGTCATTTGCCCAAGCTTTAAAAAACTCAAATGACATTGCACTATCTCAGCTGCCTCAACCTTGCATCAAAGGTGATGCCATTGCTATCAAGATCCCTGAAGAGGACTATCAGGAAGGGGTCAAGAGATGCAAAACTCACCTTCATGGGAGGCTCATTCTAGCTAAAGGAGATGCTCCCCTAAAGTTCGAAGAGATTAAGGCTAAACTAAGCTCTTTATGGAGTAGCATAGGTAAATGGAGCATGATATCCTTGGGAAGGGGATACTATGATTTCTCATTCTCATCCCTGGAGGATATGCGAAGTGTTTGTGCTGGGTAAAAATAATAGGTTTGCCTTAAGAGTATTGGAGCCCTAGAATCATCTTCTCTATTGCAGGGGGGATAGGTGCTCCAATCTCCCTGGATGATGCCACAAACAATCGAGCTTTTGGACACTTTGCAAGGGTGCTAGTTGATATGGATCTGAAATCAGAGTTGCCCAACCAGATCCTAGTGGAAAGAGAAGGCTATGCTTTCTTTGTGGAACTTGAATATGAAAAGCTCCCTCAGTTCTGCACAGGTTGCCAAACAATTGGTCATCTGCATTCCAACTGCAGGAAAAAAATGAAGGAGATCCCTGCTAGTGTCCCCCTGCCAAAAAAGAAGCAAATGCCAGATAAGATTCTCAAAAAGAGCACTGACAAGGATTTTGTCATCAACTTGGAAATAAACCACAATGAAGAAATCAATCTTCAAAAGGTTACTAGGGTGGAGGATACTCCAATGACACATCAATCTGACAGTGAAACTATGGAGGATATAGCTGATATTGAACCAACTGTGGTTGAGGATTCTCTAGCTGGTCTAGAGCAACTTGCTCCTACTGAATTGGCTGGAATTGAGCTCAATGAGGTAGTAGAGTGTCAAATGGTCGAAGAAATGAGCAATCCTAGAGCTGCTAATGACATGAGGCTGCTTGGCAGGCTTTGGGCTGATGAGGACATTGAGGAGGAAGTGGATGATGACAGTAGGTTCACAAATGTTATTTCCAGATCTCAAAAGAAAAAGCAGAAGAAAAAAGATAAGTTGGAAAAGGTTCACAACACCCGCAGGGGCAGCTACTTAATCTCAAATCAATGATAGTGTTGTACTGGAATTGTAGGGGATTAGGGAATCAAAAAACTCAATTGGTGTTAAAAAATCTGTGTTCTTCTCATAAACCAGATTTGGTTTTCTTAGCTGAGCCTATGATAGATAAGACTAGCATTCCTCAATGGTTTTGGACTTCCTTGAACCTCAAGCTTTTCTTTGAAAATGATAGAGGTCCCCTCATTCCCTCTATTTGGGGGCTTTGCAAGATGCATCTTGCTCCTCTAATAATTTCTAGCTCCATCCAGCAAGTCTCTATGACTATCTCTATTGATGGCAAAGACTTGTTTATTGCTGCTGTATATGGTGGTACTACTCAATTGCTCAGAAGAATTCTCTGGGAGGAGCTCAGGATTTTGATTCTTACCAACCAGGGTCCTTGGTGCTGTGTTGGTGATTTCAATGTGGTGTTGGGTAATCATGAATGCAGAGGAATGAGGCTAACCCCCTCTAGTCCCTGTGCTGATTTCAAAAACTTCACTGACTCTGCTAACCTCATACATTTGCAGACAAGAGGCTCTGCTTTTACTTGGTCTAATAGAAGAAGGGGGAATGCCTTAACTGAGAAAAGACTGGATAGAAGCCTGTGCAACAAGGAGTGGATTGATTTTTGGTCTCAAGTTGCCTGCTGTACCCTGCCTAGGATCTCTTCTGATCATCACCCCATCCTGCTGTGTTCTGATTATGGTCAATTAGGGGTTCCAGCCCAATTCAAATTTCAGAAAATGTGGTTACACCACCAGGATTGTTCTAGACTGGTGGAGGAAGTTTGGCAAAGAAGCATTTCTGGTTGCAGTATGTCCATCTTGTCTCAGAAGCTCAAGTTGATGAAGAAAGAATTCAAGGTCTGGAATGTTGAGGTCTTTGGTCTGGTTAGTCACAAGGTGACTTTGGCTTTAGATGCAGTAGCCCTAATACAAGATAATATTGCTAGGAATGGTCCTAATGATGATAACTTGGAAGAGGATAGAGTGGCTCAGCAGACTCTCATTCAAGCCTTAACCATTGAGGAAGAGTTTTGGAAGCAAAAATCCAGACTAAACTGGTTCACCAGTGGGGACAGAAACACTAGTTTTTTCCATAGAGTCACTAAGATCAGGAACTCTTCAAAGTCTCTCACAATGCTCAGATCAGGTGGCTCCTTACTCACTGATCAATCTGCTATAGAAACCTTGGTGCTAAATCACTTCAAGGATATTTTTGCTGCTCCTAATAGCATTGTCATAATGATATGGTTAGCACTGTGGTTCCTGCTTTGATCAATGATGCTGATAACTCCAGAATCTCAGCCACTCCTTCTCAGAATGAAATCAAGGCTGCTGTTTTTGATATGAATGGGGATGGAGCCCCAGGGCCTGATGGCTTTGGTGGCAGCTTCTATCAAGCTTTCTGGAGCATAGTTGGTCCTGATGTGTGCAGAGCCACCCTGCAATTCTTCACTCAAGATTATATCTTGCCTAACTTGAATTCTAATAATGTTGTGCTCATACCAAAAGTCATAGGTGCTGACAAAATGGATGATTTTAGACCAATTGCTATGGCCAATTTCCAATTCAAGATCATTTCCAAAGTGCTGGCTGATAGGTTGGCTAGCATTGCTCCTAAAATTATCTCTAATCAGCAAAGAGGATTCATCAAAGATAGGCAAATCAATGATTGTATATGTCTAGCTTCTGAGGCTATAAATCTCCTAGATCACAAAATTTTTGGTGGAAACTTAGCCATTAAAATTGACATCAAGAAAGCTTTTGACACTCTTGATTGGGATTTCTTGCTGCTTACTCTCAAGCAGTTTGGCTTCAACCACAAGTTCAGAAACTGGATTAAAATCATTCTGGATTCTGCCAGGCTATCAATTAATGTGAATGGCAAAATGGTTGGATTTTTCAAGTGCACAAGAGGGGTGAGGCAGGGTGATCCCTTATCTCCTCTCCTATTCTGCATTGCTGAAGATGTGCTGAGTAGAGGGTTGTCCAAGCTGTTAGTGGATGGGCAAATTAGCACTATTGAGGGTCCTAAGGGCATTAAAACTCCTTCTCATGTGCTCTATGCTGATGATATCTTCATATTTTGCAAAGGAAAAAAAGAGAGCTTTTCAAAATTAAGCAACTGCTTAATAATTACTCCAATGTCTCAGGTCAATGTGTTAATGCTGCTAAGAGTAAATTCTACTCCACAAACTCTTCTCAAAGGAAAATTGCTTCTATAGCTCAGGTGCTTGGTTTCTCTTCTGGTAGTTTGCCATTAAACTACCTAGGAGTGCCTATTTTCCTTGGCAAACCAAGAAGGATCCATCTGCAAAGGATTGCTGATAAGATAACCAACAAGTTAGCCACCTGGAAAGGGATGTTGCTCTCAATCATGGGAAGAATTGAGCTGGTTAGATCAGTAATTCAAAGCATGTTGCTTTACAGCTTTAAAATCTATGCCTGGCCTACTTCTCTGCTTAAGCACATTGACAATTGCATAAGGAATTTTGTTTGGTCTGGTAATATTGAGGACAGGAAGCTGGTCACTGTGGCTTGGAAGAATGTTTGCCTTCCTTTCAAGGATGGTGGATTGGGTCTTAGATCTCTGAAAAAGATAAATCATGCTGCCTTGCTAAAGCTAGCTTGGGAAATGATCAGCTCTAATCATGAATGGGCTATCTTCTTTAGGGACAGGTTTGGATCTAATCCTACTCCCTCCAACAGGTACTTCAAGTCCTCAATCTAGTCTGCTATCAAGGCTAATTGGCATACCCTGCATTTGAACTATGTCTGGATAATTGGCAATGACAAAGAAGCATTTCTGGTTGCAGTATGTCCATCTTGTCTCAGAAGCTCAAGTTGATGAAGAAAGAATTCAAGGTCTGGAATGTTGAGGTCTTTGGTCTGGTTAGTCACAAGGTGACTTTGGCTTTAGATGCAGTAGCCCTAATACAAGATAATATTGCAAGGAATGGTCCTAATGATGATAACTTGGAAGAGGATAGAGTGGCTCAACAGACTCTCATTCAAGCCTTAACCATTGAGGAAGAGTTTTGGAAGCAAAAATCCAGACTAAACTGGTTCACTAGTGGGGACAGAAACACTAGTTTTTTCCATAGAGTCACTAAGATCAGGAACTCTTCAAAGTCTCTCACAATGCTCAGATCAGGTGGCTCCTTACTCACTGATCAATCTGCTATAGAAACCTTGGTGCTAAATCAATTCAAGGATATTTTTGCTGCTCCTAATAGCATTGTGCATAATGATATGGTTAGCACTGTGGTTCCTGCTTTGATCAATGATGCTGATAACTCCAGAATCTCAGCCACTCCTTCTCAGAATGAAATCAAGGCTGTTGTTTTTTATATGAATGGGGATGGAGCCCCAGGGCCTGATGGCTTTGGTGGCAGCTTCTATCAAGCTTTCTGGAGCATAGTTGGTCCTGATGTGTGCAGAGCCACCCTGCAATTCTTCACTCATGATTATATCTTGCCTAACTTGAATTCTAATAATGTTGTGCTCATACCAAAAGTCATAGGTGCTGACAAAATGGATGATTTTAGACCAATTGCTATGGCCAATTTCCAATTCAAGATCATTTCCAAAGTGCTGGTTGATAGGTTGGCTAGCATTGCTCCTAAACCATGAGGGACAAACTTTGGCTTGTTTTGCTTGTTTTAATGGCTGCAATGATGCTCTCTTTGTGGAGCTCAATGCTGCTATGCTTGCGGTTAGGTTTGCTCATGGAAAAGGTTGGCACAATATTTGGCTTGAATGTGATTCAATGATAGTGGTTGACATCTTCAATGATAAAGCAAATCCCCCTTGGAAGCTCTTAAGCAAGTGGAATCATTGCAACAAATTACTTTCTTCAATGAATTGGCTAGTCACTCATATCTATAGGGAGGGAAATAGTTGTGCTGATCAACTTGCAAATTTTGGCTTAACTATCCATAATATAGTTTGGTGGAATCATGCTCCTCCCTTCATTTTGAAGGAGGTTAATAGGAACCGTTTAAGCTTTCCTAACTATAGATTTGTATCTTAGTTTCTTTCTTCTTGTAACTCTCCATGGTTTAATATATTTCTAGTGCCTTGGCACTGTTAATCAAAAAAAAAAAGCAATGCATGAAGTCTAACAATATTTGCATATTTCTCTCAAGTTCTTATTGTTCCATTTGCATATTTCTCTCAAGTTCTTAATGTTCCATTTTCCTTTTCTTCTTGGCAAGAAGTGACAAAAGGGTGTCTGGCTCCTTAATTGTGACATCACAACCTTGCTCAAAAAATAAATAAAAAAATTGAAAACCCTTAAAAAGGTAATAACAGACTACATGAATCATCAATAGTTAGTATTAGTGTAAACATCCAATTCCACAAATTCATATAAAACAGAAATATGTAAACCTTCAATGTACTAAGTTGTATGGATTCCACAAAAACTAATAACCAAATGACTAAGCAACTAGCTTGTTGTACCTATTTCAGCTAATAGGTATAGCAAGCTACTCTCTAATCATTCAAGTTTCAACAAAACAAACTTAAAGAATATATTCAAATGTGGATTAAAAATCAAGGTTTATACTCTATAACTTAAATTAATGAACCGGACCTCACAACTAAGTCAATAGAATATGGTAAGAGAGACAAAGAAGAAAGCAACACATACCCGTAAAGTAAACAAAGTCTTCTCTGTATTTTTCAAATATCCTCTTCCAGCTATACTCCCTATGATGTGTACACTTACATCAAGTCTCAGACGATAATGAACAAAATGATTTCATTGATGGCTACTCATATAGAGCTTTTATGACATAATACAAACTTCAATAGAAAGGCCCTTCTGATGCACAAACACATGAATCAAACAATTAGTGTTAAAAAATCTATCAAAATCCAAATGAAAGTCACAACATAGTGGTAGTTCCGGCCATTATGTTTCTTAGCAATGCGAATGTATAGGTAAATATGTGTTTTAACCATTAAAATGCACGAGTATTATGTTTGTTTTTAACAATACGAATGCACAAGTAACATGTGTGTTTTAAACCATATGATTATACAAATAACATGTTTGTTCTAAACCATGTGAATGCACATAAAAATATATAAATTCTTAAACATACACGGATAACTTGCTAGTACATTTAAAAATTAAGAAAATAGCAATGCTACAACAATGGTTTCAAATTTGAAGTGACAAAGTTGGTGAGGGAGAAGAGCAGATGATAAAAACATGCTAGGGTTGGGAAGGGAGGATTATGACTGAGGATGGTTTGATGGACGTTACTTGTTATGTTACAAGGTTTTGGCGATTTAGGTGTTAACCTAACCATTTTAAATGAAGTTGTTGTATTTTCATTGGTGACTAAGACATTGGTATAAAAAGCGGTTAAAGAAAATTTCAGTTCTTGCGTCACAAAAACAATTGTAGTGATCATATTAATGTTATGAACGATAAAATGTATGGACATTGTACGCAACTATAGAGTACTAAAATATTAAATTTGGTTAAAATATTAATGTTATGAATGATAAACTGTATGTAATGTTACTATTTAAAATAAATCAAGAAAGTTAATTAAACTTAACTATTATACTTGGTGAGTAAAATTCGATTAAAACTTCCTTATAATAAGAACGAGATGGAGTAAGTTGTATGCGTGAAGTACTACTTTCTTAGAGCTAGCTAGGAATGTGCAGGATGTGCTATTAGTTTACTCACTAATGTTTTTTCACGGTTGTGTTTGGTTTGTAGAGGCAAAGAAAATATTTCACAATTAACATTAGAATCCACAATGCTTTATTTTATATTTAATAATAATATTTATTTTCATAAGATAGATTCCTTTTTTGTTTATTATTGAATAATTTTTCCTTTAGGATGGAAGACTTTATTAGTAATAATTGTCCATCCAATACAAGGTAGTTTGAATAGGATTATTTTACACCATGACTCTACACTTTTAACAGGTACAATGACAAATTTTATGACCACCTCTAACCTTGTATACTTCATTTTCACAGTAGTTTTCTTTTATGCACTTCTTATTGGAAGAAGTATCTATACAATTATTAACCATATAGTCTTGCAACATAAGTTTAACGATCTTCATGAAAATCATTAACATTTAATATTTGATGAAAATTCGATAGAAAGGTCATTGGAACATCATATATTTAACATAACATACACAAAATAGGACAAGAAGAATTTTATGCTAACATAAATAATTACTTACAAGACAACAAGAGTCACAAGTGTCAATCGAAAGGTCTAAACATTGTAGTTAATTTCATAAACATTGTAGCAAATAAGATGTCAAAAGAAATATAAGAAAACTATTGTCATAAATAATTGCTTGCTAACAGATTACGGAAAGTGTTACGGAATGTCATAAGTGATACTCAATTTGCCTTTCTTAAAGGCAAATACATTTTGAATAGTGTGGTGGTGCACAATGAAATCGTTCATGATACTAAGAAATTGGGTCACTAGGGCGCCATCTTTAAAATTGACTTCGAAAAAACTTTTGATTTGGTTTCATGGAATTTCACTGACCACGTGATGTCTCATTTAGGATTCTTTTAGAACTGGAGGGGTTGGATTGTGGAATGCTTGACTACTACAACAACATATATTCTAGTCAATGGAAGTCCCGCTAAGGAGATCCACCTTCAACGTGGTTTGTGCCAAGGAGATCCCCTCTCCCCTTTTCTCTTCCTCATTGTGGCTGAAGATTTGTCTGGTCTCTACGTCAATCTAGTTCTTAAGGTCTTTTCACTCCCTACAAGGTTGGCCTTGACAATATTGATGTCTCTCTAATATAATTTGCTAATGATGCAATTTTAATTGGTGAATGCTCTGATTAGAATATTTGGGCCATGAATAGCATATTGCGGTTATTTGAGCTTTCCTCTGCTCTTAAAATTAATTTACCAAAAAACAATTGCTTGGGTTAAATGTTACTGAGGATCATATCAAAACATTGGCTGACTTCCTTCACTACAAACTCTCCCCTCCTTCTTTCACTTACTTTGGGATTCATGTGGGTGTAAACCATAATCGTCGCGATACTTGGAAACCTCTTATCAAAAGTGTAAATGCAAGAATGCATCAATGAGAAGATAGTATATGCAAGCATGCATCACATAGATTTTGATGAAGACAAAGGTTGATAAAGGTAATGATCGACAACAAAGATTGATGAAGACAAAAGAGTAACAACAAAGTCAAGGAAAACTATTGTATATCAAGGACAAGCTTGAAGGCATGAAAAAATCAACAAGTAACAAAGTCAACAACAAAGTCAAAAGTCAAGACTCAAGTTTATTCAATCTCAAACATTCAAGAAGGTCTAGAGGCTAAGTTTTATATCTTTATTAGGTCTTAAGATGTTTGTTTAGAAAGATTCTAGGCTAGGACGAACCTTAATGGAAGTCTCACAACATCATTGTGACAGTAGTTTTCTTTTATGCACTTCGTATTAGAAGAAGTATCTATACAATTATTAACCATATAGTCTTGCAACATAAGTTTAACGATCTTCATGAAAATCATTAACATTTAATATTTGATGAAAATTCGATAGAAAGGTCATTGGAACATCATATATTTAACATAACATACACAAAATAGGACAAGAAGAATTTTATGCTAACATAAATAATTACTTACAAGACAACAAGAGTCACAAGTGTCAATCGAAAGGTCTAAACATTGTAGTTAATTTCATAAACATTGTAGCAAATAAGATGTCAAAAGAAATATAAGAAAACTATTGTCATAAATAATTGCTTGCTAACAGATTACGGAAAGTGTTACGGAATGTCATAAGTGATACTCAATTTGCCTTTCTTAAAGGCAAATACATTTTGAATAGTGTGGTGGTGCACAATGAAATCGTTCATGATACTAAGAAATTGGGTCACTAGGGCGCCATCTTTAAAATTGACTTCGAAAAAACTTTTGATTTGGTTTCATGGAATTTCACTGACCACGTGATGTCTCATTTAGGATTCTTTTAGAACTGGAGGGGTTGGATTGTGGAATGCTTGACTACTACAACAACATATATTCTAGTCAATGGAAGTCCCGCTAAGGAGATCCACCTTCAACGTGGTTTGTGCCAAGGAGATCCCCTCTCCCCTTTTCTCTTCCTCATTGTGGCTGAAGATTTGTCTGGTCTCTACGTCAATCTAGTTCTTAAGGTCTTTTCACTCCCTACAAGGTTGGCCTTGACAATATTGATGTCTCTCTAATATAATTTGCTAATGATGCAATTTTAATTGGTGAATGCTCTGATTAGAATATTTGGGCCATGAATAGCATATTGCGGTTATTTGAGCTTTCCTCTGCTCTTAAAATTAATTTACCAAAAAACAATTGCTTGGGTTAAATGTTACTGAGGATCATATCAAAACATTGGCTGACTTCCTTCACTACAAACTCTCCCCTCCTTCTTTCACTTACTTTGGGATTCATGTGGGTGTAAACCATAATCGTCGCGATACTTGGAAACCTCTTATCAAAAGTGTAAATGCAAGAATGCATCAATGAGAAGATAGTATATGCAAGCATGCATCACATAGATTTTGATGAAGACAAAGGTTGATAAAGGTAATGATCGACAACAAAGATTGATGAAGACAAAAGAGTAACAACAAAGTCAAGGAAAACTATTGTATATCAAGGACAAGCTTGAAGGCATGAAAAAATCAACAAGTAACAAAGTCAACAACAAAGTCAAAAGTCAAGACTCAAGTTTATTCAATCTCAAACATTCAAGAAGGTCTAGAGGCTAAGTTTTATATCTTTATTAGGTCTTAAGATGTTTGTTTAGAAAGATTCTAGGCTAGGACGAACCTTAATGGAAGTCTCACAACATAAAATCGATCATAACTAAAATGAGACTTACATGTATACATACATGATTTATATGCATATGTATAAATACATGATCATATGATTTTAATGCACTTAAAAGAGTTTGAAATCATACATCATTCAAAGTCATGCATCATACTTTTACAAATAACTAGGAGGTTCATATCACATTGAAATATCTTTTTCGAAAACTCGTTAATCTATTAAGACTTATTTTATTCGATTAAACAATGGAAAAATGGGAACTCGTTAATCAAATAAGTATGGGTTTAATTGATTAATGCTAGTTAAAAATTTTGGTTTCTTGAATTTTAATGAATCAATAATCGATTAAGTTAAGTGATAATCGATTACCTACACCATAAAATAGAATTGTATATTAACCCAAGTTTTTCCATTTTTCTAATAACACACAATAACGAAAAACACATTGGTTACATATATTTCCTAAAATCACATTGCTCTTACACTTTCAAATCAAAAGAGAGATTTTCAAAGTGTTTGTGAAAAAGAAAGAAAAGGGAGAATCTTTATGAATCTTTAGAAATATTTTCGAAAAAGTATATTGTCAAATTTGCAAAGAAACCTTGTATCTCACATTTCTATATTTTGATTTTGTGAGACTTGTAGAAGGGTTCTTAGATTCTAGAAGAGTGTATATTCAACATACATAGGTACTGTGAAGAAGATCTTGTTCCTGACCTTGGCACGGTTTTGATGAAGACACAAACATCACCAAAAAGAAGAAAATGAAGATGACTTATGCAGACAAATGAAGATAAAGCTTCAAGATATTAGATTAAGTCTTTGAAGTACTTCTATCCTAAACTTTTAAGTACATACAAGTATAATTGCTCAAACTATTTTTTAGAAAATGTGAGACACTTTTAAAAGACTTCAAACATTTTTCAAAAATAGTGTGTAACAGGTTACTTCATTGAGTAACAGGTTACTTCATTGAGTAACAGGTTACTTCATTGAGTAACAGGTTACATGTGTGAGAAAAAAGTTATCCAACTGAAAAAATTGATTTTTGAAAGCTGAGTAACCAATTACTCAAAATAATTTTTAAGCATCTGTTGGACAGAAAGTTTGAGTAACCGATTACTCAAATGAGTAACCCATTACTGAGAGCTATTGGAAGTGTTTTTCAGATTTCAAAGTGAAAGGTTTTCACTCCAAACAAAATCTCTTCACTCCAAACAACTCATACACTTTCAGAAACCTTCAAAGGGTGTTTGTAAACTCTATATAAAGGCTCTAAACTCTCACACAAACAACACACAACTTTCATACAATTTTCTCTCAACTCTCGAAAGCTCTCACACTTTTTCTTAGAATTTATCTTTGAACTTTTTGCAACTTGTTCTTAAACTTTCAAGTTAATTTTGCAAAGTTGCTTCAAGTGTTTCAAAGACTTTTACAAAGAGCATTATATACTTCTATATATAATCAGAGTTTGGATTGCAAGTTACATAAGTTTCATACATGTAAAGGCAATCTGCCATAGTTGAATATTTTCATTCTTGTAAAGAATTCTTTCTTTCAC
>NW_017717132.1:0-3751 GCF_001865875.1 Lupinus angustifolius
CCAAGTGTCAAAAGGAAAATAATCTTCCAAAAGGAAAGTATCCATGCTCATGAAAAATCTAGGATACATGCTCATCAACCTATATGTACATATTGTAAAATGCTTGGGCATACACCAAATACTTGTCAAATTAGAAGATATGGTGTACCCCTAGGAAAATATAAATGGGTTGAGAAAGGCACTAACCCCTTAGGATCCAAGGAATATTGGATACCTAATAAAGCGTAATCTGTTTTGCAGGAAGATTTGAGAGCCGCATGCAACTTATGATATCTGGATAGCGGCTGCTCAAAACATATGACGGGCGATAAAAGCAAATTCTTTGTTCTGACTCCAAGGGAAAAAGGATACGTCACATATGGTGACAATAACAAAGGAAGAATACTTGGAGTTGGTAGAATTGGAAAGCCACATTCAACTACAATAGAAGGAGTATTATATGTTGAAGGACTCAAGCATAACCTTCTAAGCATAAGTCAATTTTGCGACAAAGGATTTCAAGTGGCATTCTACGCAGACAAATGCATCATCGAAAGTAAGGATTCCAATAACTCTAAACTTGTCGGTAAGCGAATAAATAACATTTATATGATTGACATAAATTCTGCATTACCTGTAACATGTTTAGTTGCAAATGATAATAATGATGCATGGCTTTGGCATACGAGAATAGCTCACATTCATATGGAACATTTGAATAAGCTAATTAAGAAAGACTTGGTTGTTGGCTTACCTAAAATGAAGTTTGTTAAAGACAAACTATGTAGTGCTTGTCAAATGGGTAAGCAAACAAAAACGTCTTTTAAACCAAAGAATATAGTTTCTTCTGATAGACCATTACAATTGCTTCACATGGATTTATTTGGTCCCTCAAGGACAAAAAGTTTTGGTGGAAATTATTATGCTCTAGTTATAGTAGATGATTTATCTAGATACACTTGGACTCTATTCTTAGTCCATAAGAATGAGGCATTCAAAGCCTTTAGCATTTATGCTAAAAGAGTCCAAAATGAAAAATCTTTAAAAATCACTGCTATAAGAAGTGATCATGGGGGAGAATTTCAAAACTCTTCTTTCGAAGAATTTTGTGATGATCTAGGGATCAATCACAACTTTTCTGCTCCTAGAACACCACAACAAAATGGTGTTGTAGAGAGAAAGAATAGGTCCTTAGAAGAACTAGCTCGAACAATGTTGAATGAAACTAACCTCCCAAAATATTTTTGGGCTGATGCAGTTAGCACTGCTTGTTACGTTTCGAATCGAGTTCTTATAAGGCCAATTCTTAAGAAAACCCCCTATGAACTCTTTAAAGGAAGAAAACCAAACATCTCTCATCTACATGTATTTGGCTGTAAGTGTTTTGTTTTAAACAATGGTAAAGACAACTTGGGTAAGTTTGATGCAAAAGCAGATGAAGGAATCTTCCTTGGCTATTCTCTCACGAGTAAAGCCTATAGAGTCTTCAATAAAAGGACTCTAGCCATGGAAGAATCAGTTCATGTATCTTTTGATGAAACTAATCCTGTTGTAAAGGATGTAGTATCTTGTGATGATGATGACTTACCAAGTTCTCATACCAAAGAAACTTCTATTGTTGACATTACAACCAATACTGAAGAATTGAGAATGAATGATGATCTATCCTCTCAAGAAGAGCATAACCACTCAGACTTGCCTAAAGAATGGAGGACCCATCGAAACCATCCTATTGATAACATCATCAGCGATATGAGTAAAGGTATAACTACACGCAGAATGCTTGATGCATGTTTAAACATGGCTTTTGTCTCTCAAATTGAACCATCTAAGATTAATGATGCAATCGAAGATGAGCACTGGATTCTTGCTATGCAAGAAGAATTAAACCAGTTTGAAAGAAATGAGGTATGAGAACTTGTTCCTAGACCTAAGAATAGGCATGTTATAGAACCCGTTGGGTTTTTAGAAACAAATCTGATGAAAATGGTATTATTGTTAGAAACAAAGCTAGACTAGTAGCCCAAGGATACAATCAGGAAGAAGGTATTGATTTTGATGAAACATTTGCTCCTGTTGCTAGACTTGAAGCTATTAGGCTATTGCTTGCATATGCTTGTTCTCTTAATTTTCAGCTTTATCAAATGGACGTCAAGAGCGCATTTCTCAATGGCTATATTCAAGAAGAGGTATTTGTAGAGCAACCTCCTGGTTTTGAAGACTACAAACATCCCTCTCATGTTTTCAAATTAAAGAAAGCCCTATATGGCATAAAGCAAGCTCCTCGCGCATGGTATGATCGTCTAACGAACTTTCTAACAGAAAAAGGTTTCACAAAAGGGAAGGTCGACACTACTCTATTTATTAAGAAAATTAATCATCATACTTTATTAGTTCAAATTTACGTTGATGATATAACAACTTGATAATGGCATCTTTGTGAGTCAATCCAAATACTGCATAGACTTGTTAAAAAGATTCGATATGGATGATGTTGAACTATTTTCTTGGACTTCAAATAAAACAGCTTGATAATGGCATCTTTGTGAGTCAATCCAAATATTGCAAAGACTTGTTAAAAAGATTCGATATGGATGACTGCAAGCCGATAGCTACTCCCATGGGATCAGGAACATACATCGATGCAGATGAACCCGGTAAATGTATGGAAATATCTAAATATCGAGGTATGATCGGATCTCTGTTGTACTTAACTGCTAGTAGACCTGATATAATGTTTAGTGTATGTCTGTGTGCTCGCTATCAATCTAAACCTAAAGAATCACACCTAGGTGCTGTTAAGAAAATCTTGAAATATCTAAAAGGTACAACTGACGTTGGATTGTTGTACCCTAAAGGAAGTTTATGTGAACTGGTTAGATACTCGGATTCAGATTTTGCTGGATGCAAATCTGCGAGAAAAAGTACAAGTGGTACTTGTCATATTTTAGACAATGCTTTAGTTTCTTGGTCTTGCAAGAAAGAAGCATGTGTAGCTCTAAGCACTGCTGAGGCTGAATACATAGCAGCAGGTAGTTGTCGTGCCCAAGTGTTATGGCTTAAGCAACAATTACGAGATTATGTCTTAGACTTAGGTTGCACTCCACTGAAATGTGATAATACTAGTGCTATTAATCTCACAAAGAATCCGATTATGCATTCTAGAACCAAACATATAGATATAAGACATCACTTTCTAAGGGACCATGTTCAAAAGAAGGATGTATTTGTAGAATTTGTTGATACTCATAATCAACTAGCAGACATTTTCACTAAACCTTTGGCAAAAGAACCTTTTTATAAAATTAGACTTGAACTAGGCATTCTTGATGAAGCTTACATGTCCTAAAAATGCTTTTATCTGATTATGTGTATGCTTCACTTGCTTCACCATGTTATCTCATGCCTACTTGAACTTAATTATGTGCATTTATGTTTATATGCTTCTATTTTGGGTTAAAATCTTTTTCATAACGCTAAAATTGCATAAAAATTGATTTTTCTAGAGTCAGTAACCGATTACCCACTTTGAGTAACCGGTTACTCAAACCTGCTGCTTGTCATTTTTAAAATTTTAAGTTAGAGTAACCGATCACTCAGAAGTGAATAACCGATTACTCTAAGCAAGTATTTAAGGGAAAATTACATTTTTCAAAACTTCATCTTATTCCCTCTACTCTCTAACTCGTGGTCAACCCTTTTCCCTCTAGAATCTTCATTTCTTAATAATTTTGGGTGATTTTTGTGTCCATTCATATCACATTGTTCATTC
>NW_017717133.1:0-1128 GCF_001865875.1 Lupinus angustifolius
AAAATCCCAAAACCCAAAAACCTAAAACTTCAAACTCACATCCATGGCTTCCTCTTCCAAGAAACAGAAAACCAATGCTTCACAAAGGAGTCAAGGAACATCTATGGAGTCTAACCCACTTGATTTAGCAAAGCTTCTTGCTAATGATGATCAACCCAAAGTTTTTGAGGAACACTTTCACTGTAGACCCATTTTCACTCCGAAATTTGGTAAGATTGAAAACTTTGAAGGTTATGATTTTCTATTTCCTTATCTTTTGCGGCAACAAAACCTTTTTGACTTTTGCTGTGAAACAAACGACATTTATCCCGAACTCATTAGAGTATTTTACTGCAACTTGAACTTTCGGAAAAACCGTCTCACTTCCTATGTAAAAGGAAAGGAGATTGTGCTAGATTTAAAAACTTTTAGTTCATTGTGCTGTAACATACCTTGTCAGGATAACATTGTTGGTTTCGGTCTTCAATGTGATTAGGATAACTATGATTGTAAGGAATTCTACTACTCTATGTGTAGAATTTCTAAGGAAGAAATAGAAATGCGTAAGCAGCAAAGCTTTGGGAAAACTGTTAAAAACCGAGATGATAATGAGGCAAATGTGGAATGTTCGAGGGACTCAAAGTCCTTTGCCTTATGCAATCCTCATAACAATTTTTCTACATCATTTCGGTGTGTCTACAAATAGTGAAACTAAGATACCTCTAAATCTTCGCGAAAGCAAGATTGATGTGGAAGTTGTCCACAAAATGGGTTTCTCTGTTGATCCTCGCGATAGAAGTGGTCGCACCTACAGGCACAAAACTGATAGAGAACCTGCCTCTGCTGACCAAAGAGAACCTAGCCCTCGCACACCACAACCTTATGAGTTTCATGCTCAATCTTCCTCATCTGCCGTTATGCCTTCAAACCAGATGATTAATTATGGACGAGTTGCATTCTCTTCGAGGCTACATCACTAACCGGATGGATGCTCTCGATACTCAGAATCAACAAATCCAATATGAACTTCATTGTCTCTCCTCTAAACTGAGCAGTATAGAAGTTGATGAAGACAGTTCTGAGCCTAAGTCTTAGAGTGTGTCTAGGATTTTGTTATTCTATTTGTATTTTCAGCATATTTCTGAACAT
>NW_017717134.1:0-266 GCF_001865875.1 Lupinus angustifolius
TACATGTGTGAGAAAAGAGTTATCCAACTGAAAAAACTGGTTTTTAAAAGCTGAGTAACTGATTACTCAAAATAATTTTTAAGCATCTGTTGGACAGAAAGTTTGAGTAACCCATTACTGAGAGCTGTTGGAAGTGTTTTTCAGATTTCAAAGTGAAAGGTTTTCACTCCAAACGAAATCTCTTCACTCCAAACAACTCATACAATTTCATAAACCTTCAAAGGGTGTTTGTAAACACTATATAAAGGCTCTAAACTCTCACACAA
>NW_017717135.1:0-6232 GCF_001865875.1 Lupinus angustifolius
AGAATTAGGGAGTGTGTAAGGTACATAGAGATCTCGGGGTGAGATATTGTAATTGCAACTCATAATTCTTAGTGGAAAATCTCTTGTGTGGCAAGAGTACTGGACGTAGCCTTCGGTGGACAAGAAGGTGAACCAGTATAAAACTCCTTGTGTACTCTCTTCTACTTATCTCTTTCATTTTATTTCCTATTATTTTTTCTGCATATTGTTCCGCTACACTTTAACTTTGATTTTGCAGAAAAAGCGGCCATTATTTTAAGACAACTAATTCACCCCCCCCTCTTAGTTGCACTCTAATACTTACAGGTACAACAACTTGTTAAAGTTTAGACATTGGCATAAACATATTATCTTGGTATGTTTAGTATCACCATTGATAGTGTATTGGTTTGGGAAATATTGTCCTAGCCGAGGTTGTTGTACAGTCTTCACCATTTCACAAAGGTCTTAGTTGAGAGCCAGAATCGGTGAAGGTTAGACAGCGAGTAGGTGTCAATTATTCGACAGAGGCGTGTCTGAAGTCGAACCATGTAGCTTGGCTTTAGATCAAAGAAGGAAGTATTAATGAAAGTGTAATTGGAAGTGTGCTTGTAATTGTATATTACTTCGTTTCATAGTGATGAAAAATCTCCCAAGATCAAAAAGGGAGGCCTAGGTGTAGTTTGCACATGGACAAGCAAACAAACCAGGATAAAAGTCGTGTCTCATTCTTCTTAACCCTTAACTCTTTACATTTTCATATTACTTGATTTACTTAACTTGACATGCATGTTATTATAAGTTATTTGGATATTTTTTATTGTGCATTTACTATGCTTCATCATATGTAAGAGTGCATATAAGTTTAATTGAGTCTTGGTAACCTTGGAGATCAAAGAAAACTGTTTTTGAAAGAACAAGAACTGAATAATCAATTAAGTTCTTCTATTAATCGATTGTATGCAGAAGTTGTTAATCGATTAGAATATTAGTTAATCGATTAAACAATGAGGAAATTTGTAAAATCATTTTCTTAATCGAGCAACAGTTATTGTGTAATAGTAATCAGAGCTAGTACGACCATGCTAGCTTAACCGCTTAGATCGTTGATCCTAGGCAATATTACCATGGGCTCTACTAACCCTTTTAGCGGCGATAGCGCATCTATTAATCACCCTCTGGTTTTCAGTGGCAACGGGTATGCTTACTAGAAAATCCGAATGAGGATCTTTATTGAGGTCATTGATACGGATATTTAGGATGTCGTAGAATATGGAAATTTTGGTCCACTATACATGGTGGAAGGAGAAAACAAAGACAAACCAAAAAGTCTCTTGACCAACGAGGAAAAGAGAAAAGTGCAGCTTGATTTGAAAGCAGAAAATATTATTACCTCTACACTTTCATACAATGAGTTCTTTAGGATTTCTCAATGCAAAAGTGCCAAGGATATGTGGGACACTTTACAAGTAACCTATGAAGGCACTAGTGAGGTCAAACGATCTAGATTAAATACTTTGATACATGAGTATGAGTTATTTTGCACGCTTCCACATGAATCTATCTCTGATATGCATAAGTTATTCACTCACATTATTAACCATCTCATTGCATTGGATAAATAATTTGCCAAAAGTGAACTAACGAATAATGTGTTAAGATCTCTTGACAGGAATTGGCAACCCAAGGTGACAACCATAATGGAATCAAAGGACTTGGACTCAATGACACTGGCTACACTCTTTAGAAAACTTCAAGGACAAGAGATAGAGTTCAGACACTTGACACTCAATGAAAAAATAGACGACAACATTAAAGGAATCTCTTTCAAAGCAACAAAATCACATTGAAGAAGTCAAAAAGAGAAAATTGATGATGATGCGTTTGATTCCGACATAGATGATGAAACCATGTTCCTTCTCATCAAAATATTCAGAATGTACTTAAGAAATAATTGAGGACTCAAAATGTGTCATAAGGAAGATGATAAAGATTTAATCAAGATGAGCAAGTATCCCAAAGGCAAAGCAACTTGCCATAAGTGTGGAAAAGTAGGTCACATGAGGTACACATGTCCTACTTCTCTTAAGAGGATTGAGCATGACAACAAGAAAGACTCCCAGGACATCAAGGCTAAGAAGGCATACATCGTTTGGGATGAACCTAAAGAGGACACTACTTCAACAAGAACCTCAGAATATGAAGAATCAAAGAAGATATGTCTTATGGCTCAAAAGCTGAATTCTTGCGAAGTAAGTGAGCAAGATGAGTCTAGTGAGGTAAACTCTTTCGATTCAAGATCAAATTCTAAGAGTTCCCCCACGTATGATATACTTTATGATGCTTATGTTTAAATGCATGAAGAACTTAAAAAGTTAGCTAAAAAGTATGCGGATAGAAAAACGTTGATTTTACAACATGAAAAGAAAATTTGTGAAATGCAAAGTTTTATTTATGAGCTTAAACTTGAAAATGAAACCTTATATCTTAAATATGTTAACTCTTCATGTGATTTTACTACTAAGTTAAATGTGATACTTGTGAAAATTGTACTTTCTTGGAAAAGGAAAATAATATCTTAAAGAATAAAGTTGTGAAATTCACAACTAGTAGTCACAACTTAAACAACTTACTTGCTTCATGTAAAAATGTTGGGATTAGATTCTCTTTGGAATATATGCATGCAAATAATACATTTCACAAGAAACAAGTAGATGTTTCGAAAATTTCTTATCTTAAATCCTTACTTTCTTTTAATGTGGAATGCATGGTCATATTTTGAGTACATGTGATATTAGAATGCATGGTCATATTTTGAGTACATGTAATATTAGAATGCATGATGTGCCAAATGGAGAATTTATGTGGATCGATAAGGGACAAAATCCCAAGGTAACTAACCTCAAGGGATCCAAGATAATTTGGGTACCCAAGACATGCAAGTAAACTTATTTTATAGGTGTGCCTAAGGACATATGAACATAAAATTGCACATGAAAAACATATGTTGTAGGCACATAATAGGTGAGAAGATCAAGCTTCATTGACTTATCACCAAAGAAAAGGACTAACACTTATGAACAAAATTGTCAACTCAAATGCTTGAAGTTAGGAAGTATTATGCTATAAAGGTAATAATGTATCTCTCCTAACTCCAAGCGTTATATGCTTTAAGTGTTATAAATAAATTCTTTCATGAAATCCTAGTGAGGCCATCATTTTCAAGAAAATCTCCCAAAATCACTTTTTAGGCCAAAAACTATATGTTTCTTATTTACATGCTTTTAAATGCAAACATTCCATTGTTTAAAAATTATAAGATCTTTTAACTATGTTTGATTATAGGTAAATGTAGAAATATTATCTAGGATATTCCAATCATGATAAAGTATAATAAGTCATATTTCATATTAAGGCAAATGACCAAGATTATTTTTTTTCTCAAAGGCCTATGAAAATTTAATATTTGATAAGCTATATCTAAAGGAGGAGAGGAAGGATATGCTTAATGTTTACTAGGTACTCATGAGTATGCACATTCAAAATATTAAAGTGTTATACATGAAAAGAAAGACAAGAATCAAGAACTTGAAGAAAGGCCAAAGAAGAAGTCAAATTATGGAAACCTTCTAGTATCTTGATAAGGATGAGGTAAAACATACGAGGCCAAAGAAGAAGTGTTTGACTGCATGCTAGATGCTTTAATAATCCTAAATAATCACAGTTATCACCAATAAATGCATATGTTCTTGATTGTAAATGCCTTCAAGTGTTTTTATCTCTAGTTTAGTGTGTATTACGTGTTTAAGATGTGTTCTTTCTATTGGAGTCTTAGGAAACCCCTAAACTTATCCAAACTGTACCAAAATTTGTCTTAGTGACTTATTTAACCAACTGTTCTGTATTCTAATCGATTACCTAGGCATTTTCTATGTAAAATAATTGATTATCACTCCTCTTAATCGATTACGTGGACTAAAATGTTTCAAATATATAATCGATTAACTTAGAACATAATCGACTATCTGGATTAAAATTCAATCTCGTTAATTGATTAACACATCGGTTAATTGATTAAGTACAGTCACAAAATAGATTCAAACACAGTTTTGGATTCAGTTTCTATAAACCCTAACCTCGTGTATTCTGTCTTCCTCATCCAAATTCATCTAGAAATTCATCCTCAAAACTCAAATTCGAACTACTCTATCCCTATATCTTTCCTCCTCTTAAACTCTAACCCATCAATTTGGTTAAAATTGAGTGACCACGAATTACCCCCTTTCTAAAACCTAATTTGGTTTTCCTTATCTAATCGATTATCCATCCATTTTTCTGCTAAAATATACAACGATTGACCCAAGAGAGTGAAACATACTTCTATAATGAACCGTTCTCATCGTCATCCGGGACATGCGAGAAATTTGGACACTAGAGGGTCTTCTTCTAATGCTTGGCATAATCCATCTTTGGGTTTGGATCCATTCTATGCTCCTACTCTTCAAGCGGAGAGGTTGGAGAGATTTATCAACCGAAAACCTACATATATCCATTATGCCTTCATGGCATGGATGGTGGAGTAGGGGTTTCACTTCCCGCATGAGTTGGAGGTACAAGGGGTTGTACAATATCTGGAGCTAAACGACAACATATACCCATCCATGATTTAGGAGTTTTATGCGAACTTTCAATATAACGATGGTTGTTATCGAAGCATGGTACAAGCGAGGTTTGTTCTGATGAGTGATGAGTTGTTTATGGTTGTTGAAGGCTTGGCGTGTGATGGTGGACCTCTTGGTAACCATAATGATGAAAAATGGAGTGCGTACCACTCCACGAAAATGTATAAGTCATTCCTAAGAGGACCGCATGACTTCATCCAAGGTGAGCTTACTAAAGTTGGTTCGTTAACTATGGAGAATAGGTTGTTTCCTAAGGTGATTGCTTATTTCTGGTTCAGCATAACACTAACCACACGCAACCAACGGTGAATTTTTTGAAATTAATCTTTGCTATCAAGGAAGGTATTCTGATTAGCTGGCCTAATGAGATTTTTAAGGTAATGTATGGCATTGCATCGTCATTCACGTGATTGATAGCGTATGGAATATGTATCTCCCGTGTTATTGATAACATTGGGATCGACACATCTGGTATGGAGATTATTGTTGTAAATCCTAGAGAGCATATGGTCAATGAGAGTCTCATTCACAAGATGAGTGTATACATATATGAAGGTGAATGGATGTATCAGGAGGACCATAGGACTACTGTTAATTTGGACTTACCAGATGTGGAAGAGGATGGTGAGCAAAACCAAGAGCAGCAATATGACGGGACATCTAATATGCCTCAAGGACCTTCATTTGGTTTGGCTCATCTGGATGCCATGGAACAATGCGTGAATGAGCGGATTGATTTGAGAATGCAATCCATGGAGGATAGGCTCATGGCAGAGTTTGATAGACAAGAAGAAGGTGATCAAAATCGTTTCGAGCAGCTTCACTTTCTATTTAGCACCTTTAGTGGCTTTTCGCAACCACCTCCTAGTTAGTCTAGCTTAGGGCGTCCAGTGTGTCCTAGTTAGGTTCTAATTAAGGATTTTATGCTCCATGTATTTTGGTTGTTGCGTTGCAATCTTGATAAGTGCCAAACATACCTAAAAATCATACACTTTTATGGCACTTATCTTAAACATAATTGAGAAAAACCAACTTAAAACAATACTTTTTGTATAAAATATCACAATTTGGTATATTTGTGTTTCTATTGCCTTTTTATGTATTTGTAGGATATAAAATGAAGAAAATAAGAGAAAAGATTCATGGTCAAAAAGCAACAAAAGTCAAGAAAATCAAGGTGCTCAACTAGGCAGCTGAGTGTGGAACAAGCCCCGCTGAGCTAACCTGGCCACCTTCCTGACCTGGACCAAACTTCTCAACCAGGCAGCTGAGCGGACCTACTTAGCCGCTCAGCCTAGCACCAGACTAGGCCTGGCACGGTCAGAAATATACTTGACACAGTCAAACACGAGTTTGGCACAAGACCAAGCTGCTGAACAAGCTGCTCATCGGTCCAACCAAGCTACTCAGTGGAGAACCAGAATCCTGGCCAGATCAGCAAGCACCAAGCCACTTCTGAGTCAACACGGTTAGAAGCTGTTGAACAAGCAGCTTAGTGGTGAAGCAGGTGCGCTGGGCGGTGCTTACCAGACTTGACTTAACGATCAAGCAAATCATGAAGTCATCCATGA
>NW_017717136.1:0-8818 GCF_001865875.1 Lupinus angustifolius
AGAATTAGGGAGTGTGTAAGGTACATAGAGATCTCGGGGTGAGATATTGTAATTGCAACTCATAATTCTTAGTGGAAAATCTCTTGTGTGGCAAGAGTACTGGACGTAGCCTTCGGTGGACAAGAAGGTGAACCAGTATAAAACTCCTTGTGTACTCTCTTCTACTTATCTCTTTCATTTTATTTCCTATTATTTTTTCTGCATATTGTTCCGCTACACTTTAACTTTGATTTTGCAGAAAAAGCGGCCATTATTTTAAGACAACTAATTCACCCCCCCCTCTTAGTTGCACTCTAATACTTACAGGTACAACAACTTGTTAAAGTTTAGACATTGGCATAAACATATTATCTTGGTATGTTTAGTATCACCATTGATAGTGTATTGGTTTGGGAAATATTGTCCTAGCCGAGGTTGTTGTACAGTCTTCACCATTTCACAAAGGTCTTAGTTGAGAGCCAGAATCGGTGAAGGTTAGACAGCGAGTAGGTGTCAATTATTCGACAGAGGCGTGTCTGAAGTCGAACCATGTAGCTTGGCTTTAGATCAAAGAAGGAAGTATTAATGAAAGTGTAATTGGAAGTGTGCTTGTAATTGTATATTACTTCGTTTCATAGTGATGAAAAATCTCCCAAGATCAAAAAGGGAGGCCTAGGTGTAGTTTGCACATGGACAAGCAAACAAACCAGGATAAAAGTCGTGTCTCATTCTTCTTAACCCTTAACTCTTTACATTTTCATATTACTTGATTTACTTAACTTGACATGCATGTTATTATAAGTTATTTGGATATTTTTTATTGTGCATTTACTATGCTTCATCATATGTAAGAGTGCATATAAGTTTAATTGAGTCTTGGTAACCTTGGAGATCAAAGAAAACTGTTTTTGAAAGAACAAGAACTGAATAATCAATTAAGTTCTTCTATTAATCGATTGTATGCAGAAGTTGTTAATCGATTAGAATATTAGTTAATCGATTAAACAATGAGGAAATTTGTAAAATCATTTTCTTAATCGAGCAACAGTTATTGTGTAATAGTAATCAGAGCTAGTACGACCATGCTAGCTTAACCGCTTAGATCGTTGATCCTAGGCAATATTACCATGGGCTCTACTAACCCTTTTAGCGGCGATAGCGCATCTATTAATCACCCTCTGGTTTTCAGTGGCAACGGGTATGCTTACTAGAAAATCCGAATGAGGATCTTTATTGAGGTCATTGATACGGATATTTAGGATGTCGTAGAATATGGAAATTTTGGTCCACTATACATGGTGGAAGGAGAAAACAAAGACAAACCAAAAAGTCTCTTGACCAACGAGGAAAAGAGAAAAGTGCAGCTTGATTTGAAAGCAGAAAATATTATTACCTCTACACTTTCATACAATGAGTTCTTTAGGATTTCTCAATGCAAAAGTGCCAAGGATATGTGGGACACTTTACAAGTAACCTATGAAGGCACTAGTGAGGTCAAACGATCTAGATTAAATACTTTGATACATGAGTATGAGTTATTTTGCACGCTTCCACATGAATCTATCTCTGATATGCATAAGTTATTCACTCACATTATTAACCATCTCATTGCATTGGATAAATAATTTGCCAAAAGTGAACTAACGAATAATGTGTTAAGATCTCTTGACAGGAATTGGCAACCCAAGGTGACAACCATAATGGAATCAAAGGACTTGGACTCAATGACACTGGCTACACTCTTTAGAAAACTTCAAGGACAAGAGATAGAGTTCAGACACTTGACACTCAATGAAAAAATAGACGACAACATTAAAGGAATCTCTTTCAAAGCAACAAAATCACATTGAAGAAGTCAAAAAGAGAAAATTGATGATGATGCGTTTGATTCCGACATAGATGATGAAACCATGTTCCTTCTCATCAAAATATTCAGAATGTACTTAAGAAATAATTGAGGACTCAAAATGTGTCATAAGGAAGATGATAAAGATTTAATCAAGATGAGCAAGTATCCCAAAGGCAAAGCAACTTGCCATAAGTGTGGAAAAGTAGGTCACATGAGGTACACATGTCCTACTTCTCTTAAGAGGATTGAGCATGACAACAAGAAAGACTCCCAGGACATCAAGGCTAAGAAGGCATACATCGTTTGGGATGAACCTAAAGAGGACACTACTTCAACAAGAACCTCAGAATATGAAGAATCAAAGAAGATATGTCTTATGGCTCAAAAGCTGAATTCTTGCGAAGTAAGTGAGCAAGATGAGTCTAGTGAGGTAAACTCTTTCGATTCAAGATCAAATTCTAAGAGTTCCCCCACGTATGATATACTTTATGATGCTTATGTTTAAATGCATGAAGAACTTAAAAAGTTAGCTAAAAAGTATGCGGATAGAAAAACGTTGATTTTACAACATGAAAAGAAAATTTGTGAAATGCAAAGTTTTATTTATGAGCTTAAACTTGAAAATGAAACCTTATATCTTAAATATGTTAACTCTTCATGTGATTTTACTACTAAGTTAAATGTGATACTTGTGAAAATTGTACTTTCTTGGAAAAGGAAAATAATATCTTAAAGAATAAAGTTGTGAAATTCACAACTAGTAGTCACAACTTAAACAACTTACTTGCTTCATGTAAAAATGTTGGGATTAGATTCTCTTTGGAATATATGCATGCAAATAATACATTTCACAAGAAACAAGTAGATGTTTCGAAAATTTCTTATCTTAAATCCTTACTTTCTTTTAATGTGGAATGCATGGTCATATTTTGAGTACATGTGATATTAGAATGCATGGTCATATTTTGAGTACATGTAATATTAGAATGCATGATGTGCCAAATGGAGAATTTATGTGGATCGATAAGGGACAAAATCCCAAGGTAACTAACCTCAAGGGATCCAAGATAATTTGGGTACCCAAGACATGCAAGTAAACTTATTTTATAGGTGTGCCTAAGGACATATGAACATAAAATTGCACATGAAAAACATATGTTGTAGGCACATAATAGGTGAGAAGATCAAGCTTCATTGACTTATCACCAAAGAAAAGGACTAACACTTATGAACAAAATTGTCAACTCAAATGCTTGAAGTTAGGAAGTATTATGCTATAAAGGTAATAATGTATCTCTCCTAACTCCAAGCGTTATATGCTTTAAGTGTTATAAATAAATTCTTTCATGAAATCCTAGTGAGGCCATCATTTTCAAGAAAATCTCCCAAAATCACTTTTTAGGCCAAAAACTATATGTTTCTTATTTACATGCTTTTAAATGCAAACATTCCATTGTTTAAAAATTATAAGATCTTTTAACTATGTTTGATTATAGGTAAATGTAGAAATATTATCTAGGATATTCCAATCATGATAAAGTATAATAAGTCATATTTCATATTAAGGCAAATGACCAAGATTATTTTTTTTCTCAAAGGCCTATGAAAATTTAATATTTGATAAGCTATATCTAAAGGAGGAGAGGAAGGATATGCTTAATGTTTACTAGGTACTCATGAGTATGCACATTCAAAATATTAAAGTGTTATACATGAAAAGAAAGACAAGAATCAAGAACTTGAAGAAAGGCCAAAGAAGAAGTCAAATTATGGAAACCTTCTAGTATCTTGATAAGGATGAGGTAAAACATACGAGGCCAAAGAAGAAGTGTTTGACTGCATGCTAGATGCTTTAATAATCCTAAATAATCACAGTTATCACCAATAAATGCATATGTTCTTGATTGTAAATGCCTTCAAGTGTTTTTATCTCTAGTTTAGTGTGTATTACGTGTTTAAGATGTGTTCTTTCTATTGGAGTCTTAGGAAACCCCTAAACTTATCCAAACTGTACCAAAATTTGTCTTAGTGACTTATTTAACCAACTGTTCTGTATTCTAATCGATTACCTAGGCATTTTCTATGTAAAATAATTGATTATCACTCCTCTTAATCGATTACGTGGACTAAAATGTTTCAAATATATAATCGATTAACTTAGAACATAATCGACTATCTGGATTAAAATTCAATCTCGTTAATTGATTAACACATCGGTTAATTGATTAAGTACAGTCACAAAATAGATTCAAACACAGTTTTGGATTCAGTTTCTATAAACCCTAACCTCGTGTATTCTGTCTTCCTCATCCAAATTCATCTAGAAATTCATCCTCAAAACTCAAATTCGAACTACTCTATCCCTATATCTTTCCTCCTCTTAAACTCTAACCCATCAATTTGGTTAAAATTGAGTGACCACGAATTACCCCCTTTCTAAAACCTAATTTGGTTTTCCTTATCTAATCGATTATCCATCCATTTTTCTGCTAAAATATACAACGATTGACCCAAGAGAGTGAAACATACTTCTATAATGAACCGTTCTCATCGTCATCCGGGACATGCGAGAAATTTGGACACTAGAGGGTCTTCTTCTAATGCTTGGCATAATCCATCTTTGGGTTTGGATCCATTCTATGCTCCTACTCTTCAAGCGGAGAGGTTGGAGAGATTTATCAACCGAAAACCTACATATATCCATTATGCCTTCATGGCATGGATGGTGGAGTAGGGGTTTCACTTCCCGCATGAGTTGGAGGTACAAGGGGTTGTACAATATCTGGAGCTAAACGACAACATATACCCATCCATGATTTAGGAGTTTTATGCGAACTTTCAATATAACGATGGTTGTTATCGAAGCATGGTACAAGCGAGGTTTGTTCTGATGAGTGATGAGTTGTTTATGGTTGTTGAAGGCTTGGCGTGTGATGGTGGACCTCTTGGTAACCATAATGATGAAAAATGGAGTGCGTACCACTCCACGAAAATGTATAAGTCATTCCTAAGAGGACCGCATGACTTCATCCAAGGTGAGCTTACTAAAGTTGGTTCGTTAACTATGGAGAATAGGTTGTTTCCTAAGGTGATTGCTTATTTCTGGTTCAGCATAACACTAACCACACGCAACCAACGGTGAATTTTTTGAAATTAATCTTTGCTATCAAGGAAGGTATTCTGATTAGCTGGCCTAATGAGATTTTTAAGGTAATGTATGGCATTGCATCGTCATTCACGTGATTGATAGCGTATGGAATATGTATCTCCCGTGTTATTGATAACATTGGGATCGACACATCTGGTATGGAGATTATTGTTGTAAATCCTAGAGAGCATATGGTCAATGAGAGTCTCATTCACAAGATGAGTGTATACATATATGAAGGTGAATGGATGTATCAGGAGGACCATAGGACTACTGTTAATTTGGACTTACCAGATGTGGAAGAGGATGGTGAGCAAAACCAAGAGCAGCAATATGACGGGACATCTAATATGCCTCAAGGACCTTCATTTGGTTTGGCTCATCTGGATGCCATGGAACAATGCGTGAATGAGCGGATTGATTTGAGAATGCAATCCATGGAGGATAGGCTCATGGCAGAGTTTGATAGACAAGAAGAAGGTGATCAAAATCGTTTCGAGCAGCTTCACTTTCTATTTAGCACCTTTAGTGGCTTTTCGCAACCACCTCCTAGTTAGTCTAGCTTAGGGCGTCCAGTGTGTCCTAGTTAGGTTCTAATTAAGGATTTTATGCTCCATGTATTTTGGTTGTTGCGTTGCAATCTTGATAAGTGCCAAACATACCTAAAAATCATACACTTTTATCATACACTTTTATGGCACTTATCTTAAGCATAATTGAGAAAAACCAACTTAAAACAATACTTTTTGTATAAAATATCACAATTTGGTATATTTGTGTTTCTATTGCCTTTTTATGTATTTGTAGGATATAAAATGAAGAAAATAAGAGAAAAGATTCATGGTCAAAAAGCAACAAAAGTCAAGAAAATCAAGGTGCTCAACTAGGCAGCTGAGTGTGGAACAAGCCCCGCTGAGCTAACCTGGCCACCTTCCTGACCTGGACCAAACTTCTCAACCAGGCAGCTGAGCGGACCTACTTAGCCGCTCAGCCTAGCACCAGACTAGGCCTGGCACGGTCAGAAATATACTTGACACAGTCAAACACGAGTTTGGCACAAGACCAAGCTGCTGAACAAGCTGCTCATCGGTCCAACCAAGCTACTCAGTGGAGAACCAGAATCCTGGCCAGATCAGCAAGCACCAAGCCACTTCTGAGTCAACACGGTTAGAAGCTGTTGAACAAGCAGCTTAGTGGTGAAGCAGGTGCGCTGGGCGGTGCTTACCAGACTTGACTTAACCTTCAAGCAAACCATGAAGTCATCCATGACCTCACCTCAAGTAGCCCACCATAGGCTTTTCAGAAGTAGCTCACAATAGCTGGTCTCATAGCCCACAACTAGCTTTGATGAGTCATGCTCAAGGAGGTGACTAAGCTACTTGATCAAGGGACCAAACCCATCCTGAAGGGTTTTTTAAGGCTTGAGGACAAACCTTCATTTAAAAGGGGGGGACAAGACTTGATGTAATTTAAAAAAATTTCTTTCTTTTCACTAGATTGTGTTAATATGTAAAAAGTAATTTTGTTTGTTCAAAAATCTCAAATATTTTCAAAACCGAAAACAAAATGACTAAATCAAATTTTTTGAAGCATAATCACATGATTAGAAATGTTAAGCATACTTTAAATTAAGCTTTGATTGAGTAAAATGAGATGTATGCTAAAACGTTTGTGAAAAAGCCTCATCATGTCATAACTTGAAAAAATTTTGCAAGTTGAAAATCAATTTTATGTAACAACATCTTTGCAAATATTTTTGTATTAAAAAGTGTGAATCCCAACCTTGTGAGGGAGTGTAAGCCAAACACAATAATTATGTGAGCTTAGTGAGAAACTTTTTGATTTTGCACAATTGATTTTGTTAGAATCTTTCTTTACTTGGTTGCACATAATTTGATAGGATATGATCAAGGCAAGTTCTTTCAATTAGAATGAGCCACTTGACCAAAAAAGACCAACCAAAAATAGGAATATCCTTTGTTAATCCCTTTGAGCCTTAAAATAAAAAATTTATTTTCAAAATCAACCCTAGAGCCTACTATGGAAAAAACAAAAATAATCTCCTATACTTTTCTAAGTAAAAAGAGAGCATTTTTCAAAAGGAAGGTTGATGGAAGAAATTAAGTTGGGGGGAATGGTTGGCCAAGTAACAAAGTGTTGAAGGAAAAATTCTCAATCTCTTTACAAGTCAAAAATTAAAGAAAAAGATCCAAAATAAAAAAGGAGTGAAAAGAGATTGAGAAAATTAAAGAGAAGTACACAAAAAAGGTCAAGAAAAAGAATGAGGGAAGGAAAAATGGAAAAAAATTTGAAAGGAATATATGTTTTAATGAAAAATTAATTTTTGCTCTCTTTTAACTTTGAAAGTACCTTTGAAATATCTTGAAAAACCAATTTCCTTTTATAGCCAAGCCTCATTACAACCTAAATAAGACCTTAGTGATTCTTGAAAATTTTGTGCAATCAAGGTAAGTGTTAACATGAAAAACAAAATTAAATTCTTGCAAATAAAAAAAAGTTGAGTTTTGAGTGAAACACTAACCCCATTTGGTTCCAATTTTGAACTTGTGTGCAAAGAAACACTTTTGTTAGAAAAATATTTGCTTAGGTCAATTGTTACACATTTTTTATAACAAAAAACATCTAAATTCTTGTTTGACGCATTATGTGTCAAAATTCATGAAAAATCTCATTGAAATCTATTTTTGACATGCGTATACATTTTGAAATCATGTTGATCATCATCATCACTTCTTATTACCTAAAGGATCAAAGAAAGTTAGAGTGGAGTGAGTTTATAAAACCAAATTGAAAGAGAATGGAGAAGTGGAAAAATATAGAGTGATAAGTGCCAAACATACCTAAAAATCATACACTTTTATGGCACTTATCTTAAGCATAATTGAGAAAAACCAACTTAAAACAATACTTTTTGTATAAAATATCACAATTTGGTATATTTATGTTTGTATGGCCTTTTTATCTATTTTGTAGCCAATAAAATGACGAAAAGAAGAGAAAAGATTCATGGTCAAAAAGCAACAAAAGTCAAGAAAATCAATGTGCTCAACCAGGCAGCTGAGCGTGGAACAAGCCCCGCTGAGCTGACCTGGCCACCTACCTGACCTGGCCACCTGGCAGACCTAGACCGAACTGCTCAACCAGGCAGCTGAACGGGCCTGCTTAGCCACTCAGCCTAGCCCTAAACAAGGCCTGCCATAGTTAGAAATATGCTTGACACGGTCAGACACGAGTTTGGCACAAGACCAAGCTACTGAACAAGCTGCTCAGCGGTCCAACCAAGCTGCTTAGTGGAGAACTAGACTTCTGGCCATATCAGCAAGCATCATGCCACATCTCAGTCAATACGGTCAGAAGCTGCTGAACAAGCAACTCAGCGGTGAAGCAGGTGCGCTGGGCGGTGCTTACCAAACTTGACTTAACCATCAAGCAAACCATGAAGTCATCCATGACCTCACCTCAAGTAGCGCACCATAGGCTTTTCAGAAGTAGCTCACAATAGCTGGTCTCATAGCCCACAACTAGCTTTGATGAGTCAAGCACAAGGAGGTGACTAAGCTACTTGATAAAGGGACCAAACCCATGCTAAAGGGTTTGGTCAGCTTCTGAGTGGTCCAGCTCAGCAGCTCTACGGTGTGGCATGAAGCCTAAAAATAGGAGGCCAATTCCTTCGAGCAAAACAGATTGGAACACACCATTTCTTCATTAAATTCTCTCAAAAATACTTGAAGGCCATAATTCTCTCATTTAGGAATTCGTTCTTCATTTCTTTGTTTAGAATTTTCATTTTCAAATAAGTTTGTGTAATTTTTAGTTAGAAT
>NW_017717137.1:0-302 GCF_001865875.1 Lupinus angustifolius
TTCAAACTCACAAGAAGTTGAGAACTATATTTTCCTTATTCAAAAAGATTTTGTCTCCTCAAGAATTTGTGAATACTTAGTTTATTTTTCTTGTTGATTTATTTATGTGCAAATCAAACCGAAAAATCACCAAAATATGTTTAAACCATTATATGTGCTTTGACATGTTTATATGAGTTATTTTATTAGGCAATTCCTTGTTGTTCGACATAACCCTATACCTACAATTGAATCTTGAAAGAGGTGTAAATTGTAAAATAGTAAAGTGTTATCAATAAATTTATTTGTTGAAAACACCTTTT
>NW_017717138.1:0-3801 GCF_001865875.1 Lupinus angustifolius
TTTGTTCTTTATTTATTTATTTGTATCTAACAACTAACTATTCATCACTTTTATATATTAGAATACCAATAAACCGATGTTGGAATTTATTCCACAAAATCAAGATGGTATTCAAATGTACTTAATAATTATGTAATAGGTAATTGCTTCGATACCATTATACCGGGGTTAGAATTTATTCTAACACAGCCGAGATGGGACAAAAAAGGAATGACTTATTCACATGATTATTAAGAAAGTAAGTTGTAACTGGAATATTCTTGAAACCATTATACCGGTGTTGGAATTTATTTCAACAAAGCCGAGATGGCGAACAAAGAATAAAACCGAATTCTCTTACTTACAAAAGGAACATAATGAAAATGAGAGTATTAATATTTCAACAAATTGACACTGCTGTCAGGACGATTTGTTGAGAGAAGAAAACTCCCAATTAAAATAAACACCGAAAAACGCTTTCAACAAATCTAAACTTTTTATTTTTATGCTTTGAATTGTACATGCATGACATACTATATTGTATTTTTGTGCTTTCACTTGAATTAAGTACTTGCTAACCTTTCATTGTAATTGTTTGATCAATGAATGAATGCTTAGTTCTTAAACATGTTGCATTGATCATACTATTCTTAATCTATATAAAATGAATAGGATAACAAGTGATAACAAGTCTTATAAAATTCTGCAAACAACATATAATCTGCAATGAATTTTGTCATATTATTAGTGTTAATCGAATAACAACAGACATAATCGATTAACAGTAGTATAAAATGCATTTATGTGAAAATTTAAATTATATTTAATCGATTAAGTATTGAACATAATCGATTAAATAGTAGTAGAAATTGCATTCTTTCCTTTCTTTTGGAAATAAGCTTTCATATATATATATATCATTGTTTTTTTATCATGCCAAAAGGGGGAGACAAGTTGTTGTTTATGCTTTTCAGGAAGAGAAACGTTGAGGCTTCTTCAAGAAAATGATAAATCACCCTATGCTAAAATTGAAGGGGGGGAGGCAAGTAGGAGAAATGTGCATCAACTTACAACAAGGAAAATTGCAAAATAGAGTTGATTATCATCAAGCAGCTCCAACAAAGAGTTGTCAGATCCAACAATTGTTTGTCATCATAAAAAATGAGGAGATTGTAAATGCAAGCATGCATCAATGAGCAGATTGTATATCCAAGCATGCATCACTTAGATTTTGATGAAGACAAAGGTTAATAAATATGCATATCGACAACAAAGATTGGTGAAGACAAAAGTGTAACAACAATGTCAAGGACAAATGTTGTATATCAAGGGTAAGCTTGAATGCATGAAAAATTCAACAAACAACAAAGTCAAAGGTTAATAAGACTCAAGTTCATTCAAGCTCAAATATTCAAGATGATCTAGAGGCTAAGTGTTTTTATATCTTTATTAGGACTTAAGATGTTTTCTTAGAAAGAGTCTAGGCTAGGATGAACCTTAATGGAAGTCTCACAACATAAAATTGATCATAACTAAAATGAGACTTACATGCATACATACATGATTTACATGCATTTGCATAAATACATGATCATAAGATTTTGATACATTTAAAAGAGTTTGAAATCATACATAATTCAAAGTAATGCATCATACTTTTACAATTCATGTAGGAGGTTCATATCACATTGAAATATCTTTTTCGAAAACCCATTAATTGATTTAGAGTTATTGTAATCGATTAAACAATGAAAAAAATTGGGAACCCGTTAGTCGATTAAGTATGGGTTTAATTAATTAATTTTATTTACAATTTTTGGTTTCTTGAATTTTAAAGAATCGCTAATAGATTAAATTAAGTGATAATCGATTACCTGTACCAGAAAACATAATTGTATCACATACTGAATGGATGGTGTAGCACGTGCTAGTCTCCGAGTAGGTAAAGTGAAAGAAGCCTCCAAGTCCGCATGATGTGAGGGGAAGTGTATCGTAGAGCCATCACAATCCATCTCCAGCTCTAACGCACAAGGGTCTGTGTAGATGTATTGGTGTTCGTCACTGCTCCACGTCCCTTCCTGGGACATCTATAATTAGTAACTTTGAATCCTCGATGTACAGTCCATCTAAACGAGCAAACCGAAGACAAGTAGAACAAAAGGGAGTAAGACATATATTGAATAATATTCGTTGACGGTGTGGAATTACACAGAATATCACATCTAGATAGACACATATAATATACACAATATATTTCACATACATAAATGCAAATGATGAATGATATTATATCTCAAACTATGAGAATCAATATCCATGAACTCAATGTATGAATGCTATGTTCCTTTCCCCGATCCTTACACCAATATTCTCCCAATAAATGCAAATGATGAAGACTATGTTCTTTTCACCGATCCTTACACCAATGTTATGCGAAATATACACAATATATTTTGCATACATAAATGCAAATGATGAATGATATTATATCTCAAACTAAGAGAATCAATATCCATGAACTCAATGTATGAATGCTATGTTTAATTCACCGATCCTTACACCAATATCCTCCCAATAAACTATTTGGAAATAACCGAGAGGACAGGTCCCATAACTAGCCCGTTTGAACGCACCAAAAATATTTCCCACAAGGATATATGATCGATTTGTTCTGAAGAACTATCTGTTTCAGGATGGTGTCGTATCAAACACTTTCTGGGCATCCCTCCCATCAATCCTGATTGAAAGAGGGGTTGTCAGAGATTGTTAGTTTGCGCTTTGAGAACTGTCCAATCCAACAGAACTCATCCAGGAATACAAGAGTAAATCAACTAAGTGAAGATAAACTCAACCAACCAGTTTCTAAGCAATGGAATTAAGAAAACCATATTCATAAATAAGATAGAAGAAATCAACAATAAAGAAACCCAAAATGCATTAATAACAAAACCTCAAGAGTTGTGATACATTACCAAAGGTACTTAGTCCAGAAATTTAGCCTTCCATGGCAATGGAAGAACAAACTGAAAATGAGATATGAAGAAGGAGTGAAACCCTAGCAGAGCAAAAAGAGGGAAAACGGAAATGTGTTTATGTTTCAAAGTGAGGCAAAGTAAAAGTGTGTGTATTTGGAGTGGGGAATCCGAATTTAACCCCCCCCCCCCCCCAACGCACATGAACTGAATTGGGTCTAAACAATGGTCCCAAAGCTAAATTACATTAAAAACAACTTCGAAATTAAAAATACAATCTTCACTTCAACACATATCCTCGACTTCCATAATGTCCAAAATGTCATTGGTGCCAAATGTGTTCTGAAAATGATAATAAATTTAATCAAGCCAAATAATCCCAAATTAACTAATTTTAGGAATATTACTCCAATATAGTCTAAAACACTAAACCATGTGAAACATAGTCAATCAGGCACCAAGAATCATCAATCATGCTAAATTAAGGTTATGAATAGTGTGTAATATATTGCTCATCCCTAAGTATTAACAAATTCTTGAGGAGACAAGATCATTTTGAATGATGAAAGTATTTCTCAACTTCTTATGTATTTGAACTACTTAGACAAGTTCTTATGTTTTACTTTGATTAACTCTAAACACCAAGGTCTGAAATCCTCCTTTTAGTATATGTCCTAAAATGGTCGAATGATGATCACTTATATTCACTACTAAACAATACTAAGATCTTGGCTACTCTAATATTGAAGTAGTAATGAATATAAGATCTTAAGAAAAGCATGCTTAACTTGGCAAATAAACTAAGTAGTACAACTACTTCTTAGTTTATTTCTTAAGTGTTTGAGACAAG
>NW_017717139.1:0-12250 GCF_001865875.1 Lupinus angustifolius
TTGTTAGGAGCATGAGCCATCCATCCAATGATTGGATGCTTTAAGTTCCAAATGAGATTACAAAATTGATTTTTGCATGTTATTTGCCTTCTCCTTTCTCCTCTTGAATTATAAACTAAAAACTATAAAACTTACTTAAAAATAACTTCTATGAACTAAGAACAAGGAGAGAGAATTGTGTTTCCAGGGAAGAAAATTTTCAAGGCAAGAAGATATATTATGAAGTGTTTTTTGTTCGATTGAAATGCCTCCTATTTATAGAATTCTCCTAGAACCGCTGAGCTGCTTATTTGCACCGCTCAACAGCTGACCAAAACCTTCAGCATAGGTTTGGTCACTTAGTCAAGTACCTTTGTCACCTCCTTAAGATTGACTCACCAAAGCTAGTTGTGAGCTTTGGGACCAGCTTTGGTGAGCTACTCCTGAAAAGCCTATGGTGGGTTACTTGAAGTGATATCATGCATGACTTCATGGTTGCTTGATGGCTAAGTCACATCTGGGTGCATACCGCTGAGCACACATGTGACACCGCTAAGCTGCTTGTTCAGCAGATTTGACCGTGCTGACTAAGACGTGAATTAGTGCTTGCTGACCTGGTCAGGTGTTTGTTTCATCGTTGAGCACACATGTGTCACCACTGAGTTGCTGCTTGAGCAGCTTGGGCGTATGACAGGCTTGTATCTGACCGTGTCAAGCTTGAGTTCTGACCGTGTCAGGTTTTTTCTGGTGCTAGGTTGAGCGGTCAAGCAGGTCCGTTCAGCTGCTTGCTTGAGTAGCTTGGTCTGTGCCAGGTTGGTGTCCAGGTCAGGCTAGTGTCCAGGTCAGCTCAGCGTGGCTTGGTCTACGCTCAACTTCCTGCTTGAGCACCTTGAGTTTGACTTCTTTTTCTTCTTGGTCCATGAGTCTTTATTCTCTTTTATTTTTCTTTCTAAATCCTACAAAACACATAAAAAAAAGAAATACAAACACAAATATACAAGATTGTGATATTTTATCCAAAAAGTATTGTTTTAAGTTGGTTTGTCTCAATTAGGCTTAAGATAAGTACCATAATAGTGTATGAAGTTTAGGTATGTTTGGCACTTATCACCTTCGGGTCTAGTAGAATCAACACAGTTGTTGTACTCAATCTTTTCTTCAATTCTTGAAAGTTTTCTTCACAATTCGTCGTCCAGACAAATGCCTTGTCTTTCCTGGTTAAGGTAGTCAGAGGCAATTCCAACTTCGAAAATTCTTCAATAAGCTTTCGATAGTATCCCGCTAAACCGAGGAAGCTTCTGATCTCCATTACGAATTTTGGAGAATTCCATTCCATCAGCGTTCCTACTTTAGCATGGTCTACATCAATTTTTTCACTTGATATCACATGCCCAAGATAAATCACTGATTGTAATCAAAGTTCGCACTTTGACAGCTAGACATAAAGTTAGTTGTCTTTCAAAATCTGAAACACTATCCTCAGATGTTTCACATATTCCTCCCGATCCTTCGAATAAATCAGGATATCATCGATAAATACGACGCCAAATGTGTCGAGGTATGGATGAAAAATCTGATTCATGTAAATCATGTAATCCATGAACACTGTAGGAGCATTGGTTACACCAAATAGCATCACGAGATATTCGTAATGACCATATCGCGTCCGACAAGTAGTCTTCAGAATATCCTCTGACTTCACGCGTATTTGGTGGTATCCTGACCGAAATCGATCTTTGAAAACATGGTAGCTCCTCTCAGTTACTTCATCAAGTCATTAATGGGAACTTATTCTTGATGGTGACTTTGTTCAACTGTCGGTAGTCAGTACACTGCCGCATACTGCCATCGTTCTTCTTCACAAATAACACCAGAGCATCCCATGGTAAAACACTAGGTCTGACAAACTGTTTCTGTAGCAAGTCTTCCAATTTCTTCTTCAACTCCGTTAACTCCAATAGTGCCATCCTGTAGGGAGCTATAGAGATCGGTCCAATTCTAGGACCTAAATCGATAGCAAACTCTATCTCTCGCACTAGGGGCAAACTTGGAATGTCATATGGGTAAAATTAAGAGATATCCTTAACCACAGGTAAGTACTGAATCTCTTCTCCACCTTTCTTCTCTAATGATGCCAGCAACATAAATACTTGAGCTCCATCCTTCAATAGTTTCTTCATTTGGTTGGCATTGGTGCTTTTGGTTTCATAATAGGATTCAATGAGGTTCTTAGGATCGCTAAAGATTACTGTTTTGTTAAAGCAGTTTAGAAGAACATGGGTGTTAGACAGCTAGTCCATCCTTAAGATGATATCTAATTGGGATAAGGGTAGACATATCAGGTCTACTGCAAAGGTTCGTTCATCTAAAGTTATAGGACATTCAGAGCACATAGTTGACACTATGACGGGTTCATTAGTGGGTGTGGATACAAATAGGTCACAGGTTCGGGAAACTATAGGCAATGCTAATCGGTTAACAACATCATTAGATATGAAAGGATAGGTCGCACCCTAATCAAATAGCACAGATAAGGAAGTCCTCATTGCCCTCAATCTCAACTCCACTCATGGTGAACACCCTTCCTTTGGCCTTAGGTCTTGCCACTTGAACAATATTCACTTCTTCCCTTTTCAGTTTAGGGCACATCAGCTTGATGTATCCAAGCTGATTGCAGTGATAGCATACGAGGAAGTTGACACTAAAGTGCTTTCTTTTCCACTTCGAACACCAAGGTGGTGTGTTGTTTTAAGAGTTCCCGACCGGTAAACTCAGTTTGTTGTTGTTATTACTGTTCCCTTGTCGGAAGCCTTTGTTGTTGTAAGGCTTGAAATTTATTTGTCAACTCCCTAATGACGAAGCATAGGGTTTTTGGTTGCGGTTGAAGGGCATTCCCCTTCCATGTCCTTTCCCTAAATTCCTTTGGGGACCATAGGAATTTCCGGGTGGTACAACACTTTTTTGTGCCGTATTTCTTGCTTTCACGCTTTCCTCATAAAGCCGACACCGATTAACTAGACTTGCAAAATTCGGTATTTGCTAATGCGCAAACATCACCTTCAGGTCATGTATGAGTATGTCCTCAAACTTGGCACATTTGGACTTTTTGTGCCCTACTTGATTGTAATGTGAGGCATACCTCACCAAATCTTAAAATTTGGCAGCATACTCCCCAATTGGCATGCTTCCCTATTATAGACACAAGAACTCCATCTCTTTCTTGGTCCTCATATCCGCAGGAAAGTACTTCTGTAGAAATATATCCTTGAAGGTTGTCTAGTTGACAACTTGTTGTTCATGCTCCATTTGACATCTGGAAAATTCCCACCAGTTCTCAGCTTCCTTAGTTAGCATATAGGTCGCATAGGTGACCTTCTGCTCCTCAGTGCACGTAAGCGCCCGGAAGATCCTTTCCAACTACTAGATCCAATCATTTGGAGTAGCTGGTGCAAAACCTCCTTCAAACTTTGGGGTTAATGACAACAGAATTCGTCCAAGCCCCTATACTGAGCCGATCCTTGGTTGTGTTGGGGTTGTTGTTGATTCAGCTGATGCAAATTTGCATTCACATTCTGAATTATTGAAGTCATTGCGGCCATGAAGTCCAGGTTAGCAGCTCCACGTCTAGCCATTTTAAATCTGTGAACATTAGATGTGTATGAGATACTTCTCCTACTTAAATTATCTATGGGTCATATTCTTAACCAAATAATTCAAGAAAACGATTAAACACACCAAGTCACACAAGAAAGCATGAGAGGCCATGCCCCTGGCCGAAAAGAAAAGAAGCGCTCTAATACCATGTTGTAACTCCCTGAAAATTACTCCAACAATATTGCCCAAAAATGGTTAAACTTTTTTTGAATAATATAATATGACTTATTTTCCTTATCTTCGATTCATTTTTGGGACATCATGTTAAGTAACCTAAATTGCGGAAAATATAATAATCGTTATCTAATGGTAATCAAAAGCCACTTAACATATCGTGGAATAATTCTTTATTGAAAATAACAGAAAATGTTTGTATGAAAAACAAAGTGGAATCAAATCTTGTCTAAACTGAAAATATACAAAGTTAACCGATTTATTCAACACATTAAAAAGTACCCTACACAAATTCCCTATTCAAAAGAAAAATAGAAATGGAAATAACTGCTAGTGACTAGCTCTAGTGTTAGCGGATGCGCTAGAACACTCGATGGGGTTCTCCTCCGTCTCAGAATCAGAGGAAAGCTCTACCACCTCAATGGAGTCTTCTATACAGACTAACTCCACACAGTCCTCCTCTCCGGCTTCTAGTTCCTCCTCTTCAGCCTCCATCTCCTCTTCTGGTTCATTGGACGTACCATGCAACGTACTTCCTTCTCCCGCATTTGCCTAAAGATTGGGCATCGTCCGTCGAGCAGCTCTCCTCCATCATGGGGAATTGAGCACGTCATCCCAACTTCGTCTTCGAGTAGATGGCCCTACAGTAGTGGGTCCGTGAGGAATCACAGACTTAATGGATGGTGCAGCGGGTGCAAGTCTCTGAGCTGGTAAAGTGAAATAAGCCTCCAAGTCCGTATGATGTAAGGGGAAGCGCATCGTAGAGCCATCACAAACCATCTCCAGCTCTATGGCACAAGGGCCTGTGTAGATGTATTAGTGTTCGTCACTTCTCCACGTCCCTTCCTAGTACATCAAGAATTCGTAGCTACGAATCCTCCCACTACGGTCCATCTGAACGAGACCGCGAACCAAAGACAAGTAGAAAGAAAAGGGAGTCAGACATCTAATGGATATTATTCATTGACGATGTGGAATTACACAGAATATCACATCCAGATAGACACACATAATATATATAATATATTTTGCATACATAAACGCAAATGATGAATGATATTATATCTCAAACTATGAGAATCAATATCCATGAACTCAATACGCATGCTATGTTTATTTCGCCCATCCTTACACCAATATCCTCCCATTAAACTATTCAGAAATAATGAGCACACCAAAATATTCCCCACAAGGATATATGATTGATGTGTTCCGAAGAACTGTCCACTTCAGGATGGTGTCATATCAAACACTTTCTGAGCATCCCTCTCATCGATCCTGATTGCAAAGAGGGATTGTCAGAGATCATCTAGTTTGCGCTGTGAGAACTGTCAAATCTAATAGAAAACCTCATCTAGGAATACATGGGACTCGTCTCACCTAGACTCGCCACCAAGACTTTGCGGAAAACCACTGCCATCGTCGTCCCTCTCAACATCGCGAGGCTCATACGTATCCCTAAGTTTTCTCTCCACTACTTCATTATTCATATTGAGTATGCACACTAACCGAAGTTAGCCGATTAAATCTTTTAATCAGTCTTTTATATCGACCAGCCCATCCTAAGAAATCTCCCAACTGAATGCTTTTTGTGGGACCCGATCTTACGTTATCACGTAATATAGGAATAACATCCCTACCCCTACGAACCATCGCTGAATTATCCTGGATGGCCACATGGCTAAGCCTCTTACAATCAGACGACCTCCATGCGTGGTATCATGTAATCCTTTTTAGGCATCGCCTTGCTCACGACGTCATCGTCAGAATCCTTGCCCGAATAAGGCACAAGAAAAAGGTAACTATATAAGTTTGTTGATTTGGACATCAGGCTCAATCATCTGATCTGCGGTATTTCTATAGTGTTAAATACACTTCACACCCAAGCTAGGCTTATTGCCGAAGCAATCAATCAGTAAAAAATAATCAATAGTATTGTCTATCTCTCGCTCGAGTGAGAGATTGTCGCTCCAGCAACAAATTTGTTAAAATAGACTCAATTCTCTACCTGGAAATCACCCGAGCAAGGGACTATCACACAAGTGACAAATCCTCCAAAAACTGGTCAAAATCACCAACTGATCCTCGCTCGGGCAAGGGACTATCGCCCGAGCGCCAAAACCGCCCAGAACAGGCCAAGCACATGCCAAGAATGTTGCCTAGTCCTCGCCCAAACATGGATGGCTCAATGGACAGGCGTGTTTGGTTCGCGCAGGCATGGTTGTCTCAATGGCCAGGCCCACTCTCTCAACCTTTTGGACCACCAAATCGAATACCACTGCTATTTTCGATCCCTACACGTTTTAGTTTCTTAAGGGATGTTCCTTCATGGATAACTACCATAATACTTTATATTTTAAACTATCATAGGGCATACACCTTAAGAAATCATCCGTACTTAATCCAGGCACACAATCATTTGGTTAAGTACAAGTTTCTAAAAAAACAAAATTAACTCCCAACTATTGAGGTAGTTGGGAGATCCGAGTGTCATATTCAGATACCACTATGTCACGATGTATACTCCCATACCTTGGGTTGTAGAGCGGTTGATCTCCTTGAAGTGAATGGGTAGGTTATCCGACTTTGAACACCTCGAAACTAAACACAAAAACCAATCAGTGATTTGCGAGTTAAATCTTTTATCTTCGAACTTTACGGCAAAGACATCATGTTAATCTATTTTAGGAACATCCGAGACTTTCATCCATCTGGTCCAAGATTCATATTCTTGAACCATCCTTTATCCTCGAATGTCTCGTTCACGATTCCCATCATGTTCATGGTCATTTCAACACCTTCTTTGCAAGAGTTCATCCCATACTCAAAATGACATTTTAAATCAAAACATCCTTTGATTTCATACTAAGCCTCTTTCATCAAAATCAACAACATGCCTATATTTAAACACTAAAATAACTCTATGAACAACAAGATTTCATGGTTTCAAAATATCGATTTTCTAAATTCACGAGAACCCATTTTTTGAGTTCTTGAGTATAACCAGAGTTAGGAAAATTATTAGAAAATTTCCATGGTTAAAAATGTTTGTAACATACATATAAATATCATACTAGAATCTCGTAACACTTAACGGTTAGATTCTAAGAGATGAAGAATGAAAAAGAATGAAGGCTTACCTTGGAGTTTTTGAGAATCAAATTGAAGAAGAAGAAGAGTGAAATGTCAAGGGTTTCTCAAAATTAGAGGGTGCTCTTTTAAAGACAATGAATCTGGTTTGGGAAGGGGAAAACCAAAGGTTTTGAAAGAGTATATTGTGTAATGAGTAGATGAAAGGTCTAAGGGATTTTGTGTAAGAGATGAGTATTTTTGCTTGCTTGCCAAGCAAGTTTCACTCGTGAAAGTGAAGTGACCTCTTCGGCGAAACGTTCGTGATTAAACCATGCTCGACTATTGTCAGCTAATACTCGGTTGGATATGAAAAATCTTCTAATTTCGATTTATGGTCAGAACTTCAAAACACAGAATTCAGAGTGAAAATATTTAGAAATGCTTCATGGACAAACTTGATGTCTATATTGAATCGGCATAATATTTCGAAGCCAACAACACAGTCGTAATTTGATTCCGAGCTATGGAACTCAAAAACACGTTATTGGACCGAATTCGAGCGAATTTGGGCCCGACAGTAGCTCAAAAACTATCCGCCACAAAAAATTATGAAACTTTGCCACAAAATAAGAATGCACAAAAAACAACTAACACTCAGCTATGGTTTAGCATAAATCATTACCGATTAATTTCTAAAATTAATTCTTGTGAAAATACATAATTAATACAACACACATCGGAAACTCACGGTGTTACAGAGAGGCCTGCATGTAGACCAACAAACGAATGAGGATAAAGGTCGTGTTCATTCTTCTTAACCCTTAAAACTTTACATTTCCATATTACTTGATTTACTTAACTTGACATGCATGTTATTTTGATTTGTTTGCATATTATGTTCAAGGCATTTACTGTGTTTAATCATCTTAAGAATGTATATAAGTTTAATTAAATTTTGGTAATATTAGAGATCAAAGAAAACTGTTTTTCTAGGAACAAGAAATAAGTAATCGATTAAGTTTATCAGATAATCGATTGTATTCAGAAGTAGTTAATCGATTAAAACATTAGCTAATCGATTAAACACTAAGGAAATTTGTCAAATATTTTTCTTAATCGAGCAACGAGAATTGTGTACCATATCACCTATTCATCCCCCCTCTAGGTGAGATATAGAGCCATATGGGACCCAACAAAAAGACTTCAAAACATGCTCTCTTCTTGGAAAATAAATCATATTTCTTTCGGTGGTCGTCTCATCTTGTTTAATGATGCCCCTCTGCTCTCCCTGTGTACTACTTGTCCTTTTACAAAGCCCCTATAGTCGTTGTCCGTTCGATTCAAAAAAAAATGATGGATTTTCTTTGTGGAGGGACAAAAAGAGTCCTAGGAAGATTTCTTCGATTTAATGGGATAAGGTGTGCACACCTAAGCCTAAGGGTGGGTTAGGTGTTAAGGATATCCACATATGCAATCTTTCTATTCTTGGGAAATGAAATTGGCGTCTGATTACTAAGAGAGATAGTCTTTGGTGCAAAATTCTGTGTTCTCAGTATGGTCAAGATTTTGCTAATCCTACAGGGATTGGGTCTCGGTCTTCCCCTATTAACAAATCTCATTGGCCCATGGATATATGTAACCATCATCATACGGATATTGATATAACAATAATGGGTTTCGGCATGGTATTAATCATTGTGTTGGTGATCGGACTAAGAATAAGTTCTAGCATGATAACTGGGTGGGTTCTATTAACCACAATTTCTAGGTTTTGAAGCCTTTATTCTCTATGTTTGCATAAGAATGCCCATATTAGCGAGTTAGGTAGTTGGTCAGAGGGAACTTGGGTTAGGAATCTTTCTTGGAGACGGCTACTTTGTATTTGGGAACTTGAACTAACTGACTCTTTTTTGCAGGTAATTCAAAATATTGCGATTTGGGAAAATGTTCTTGATTCTTGGGAATGACACCATATAATTAGTTGAACATCAACATTGCTCTTCCTCTCCAACCCACTCAAAACTTTATTACTCACATGGGCATGATATGACACAAGTGTAATTTGAATAATTGGAATATCACTTGTTTAGCTACTATTTGGGCTATTTGGCTTTCTAGGAAGGATTTTATCTTTAATTTGTCCAATCCTCTCTCCATAACATTATTGATCCTGCTTGGGGTAACTCTTGGCTTCGGATCAATGAGTTGATGACAATGATTTAATTACTTTCTCAGACTGAGTTTCTAATCCCATTTCTTATATCAATATTATTTTGTAATGACTTATTACCTTTTTGTTTCTGGTTTTCTTCTTTTGAAATTTGTGTAACTATTTTCATCATTTAATAAATCTTTTACCTTTTACCGATAAAAAAACAGACTATTTATTCCAAAAAAAATATTTAGTTAGTCAAATTTCACAATATCTATCTTAGTAAACACTGACAAGTATAACTTACCATCCTTTTATAATAACAATTGTGAAAATTAAGAAAAAGTCCCGTTCCTATTTTGTTATTATAATTTTTTAATTATTTTATTAAAACCTTGCACATTTTTCATTTCATATGTTTATAAAAATAAAGTTCTCCTTTTATGATAGAATGTATTGTTTAAACAATGCACCTTAATATCAAACAAATTGAGAGAAAAATGGAAATAAGTAGGATCAAAATGGAGTAAAACATGATTGTCGTATGATTAGTAAGATCAAGGAATATAGAAATATTCTCTTACCCATTACAACATCAAGATGTGCCACGTTTTTTTCATTTGATTTTTTCAGATTAGTGCTTGACGATAACAAGCTAAGAGACAATTATATTTATATTTGTGTTTAAATTCCATCTTTGAGAATTGATCATATAAGATAGTGTTTGGAGATACTACTACATTTTTTTTTTGCATTCAAAACATAGAAAACTTATTTTATCCCTGGTTAGAAAATATGATATTAGGAAATGAAGTTTTGTGTCGCTCCTACATTTCCTAATGTAGATTAAGAAATCAAGATTACATAGTTTTTAAGTTAAAAACTAATTAATTGTGAATAGAGAATTAATTACAAGAGAGATTACATTCATGGTGAATTGACTTCCCTCTTCTAGATATTGTAGTGACAATGTTAACCCCTCTATTAAATTCCTATTTATTTATTTATTTTTCTTAAAAAATTATTTAAATTAAAATGAAATTAATAATAGAGGATAAATTGCTTCTTTGTTTATTGTTAAATTCTTTTCTTTTAGAAAACAAAACTTTATTATTTCATAGTTTGAATAGGATTGTGTCACAATATAACACTACTATTCTAACATGCACAATGACAAACTTTATGACCACCTCTGATTTTGCATAATCCAAATTTACAGAAGTTTTCTTGTACGCACTTGTTATTGCAAGAATCATCTGTACAACTATGGTCCACATAGTCTTTGCAACATTTGTCCGAACTTCCTGAAAATCATTAACATTTATTATTTAATTAATACATAATTCAATAAAAGTTGAATATCATATATTTAACTTGACATACAAGAAATTTGACAGAAAGAATGCAAGTGAATTGTCAATAAATTAAAGTAACAACAAACAAATAAGACTTTAATAAATGTAAGAAAAAAGTATAAACTTAGACTACATATATTCCCCAAATAATTATTGACATGACCAATAAATTGTCACATCTATACTATATATTTATATCTATATCTATTTATATATCTATATATAAAGGCAAAACATGGTGTAACTACCACCCAGATATAATTTTTATTTTCCTATTTTGGCCTTAACACTTTTTAATTTCTACCAAAAAAAAAACTAAATGTGGACTCAATACAAAAATATTAAAGTATACACAATACAAAAATAATGATATAAAGTACACTCAATACAAAAAAAACATTCTAATTCTCCAAATTAAAATATTAAATACTTTATATCATAAAAATATAAATGTGGACTGGTAGGCACTTCCACTAGTGTTTATAAAATCAAAAAGTGACATTTTAAAGAATGCACTTTAATATCGAACAATATTAAAGGGAACGTGAAAATAATAAACCTGGTTGTACTATGATTAGTATGATGAAGAGGGCACATAAAAATGTTCTCTTTCCCATCGCAACATTGAAATGTGTCATGCTTTTTTCTTTTGATTATTTAGACTGCTGCGTGATATTAGTGATAATACCTATCTAATAGACAACAATATTTGTATATATGTATATACTCACCAGTGTTGTCAATAAATTAAGGTGATAACAAATAAGACGTTAATAAATTGAAGTTGTAACAGTAAAGACGTTAATAAATTAAACTTGTAACAAATAAGAAGTTACTGTCAATAAATTACACTGGTGCGTGAAGAATGCAAGTATGCAACAGTATTGTGGATAAGTTAAAGTAATAACAAATAAGACGTAAATAAATGTCAGAATAAACTACTTATTCCTGAAAATTTATTTAGATAGTGAATAAATTACAATATACATGCGTGACTTTTTTAAAAATTAAAAGGGAACATTTTAAAGGTGAATCAAAACAATATTCATTTAAAAATAACCATACATTAATATTAGGTGGATTGATTAATAAAATAATTCTTGTTAAAATACATAATTAATACAACATACATCGAAAATTCACGGTGTTACAGGGAGGCCTGCATGTAGTTTGCGTGTCGACCAACAAACGAATGAGGATAAAGGTCGTGTTCATTCTTCTTAACCCTTAAATCTTTACATTTTCATATTACTTGGTTTACTTAACTTGACATGCATGTTATTTTGAGTTATTTGCATATTATGTTCTATTTGTTTACTGTGTTTAATCATCTTAAGAATGTATATAAGTTTAATTAAATTTTGGTAATATTGAAGATCAAAGAAAACTGCTTTTCTAAGAACAAGAAATGAGTAATCGATTAAGTTCTTCAGATAATCGATTAAGTTTATCAGATAATCGATTGTATTCAGAAGTAGTTAATCGATTAAAACATTAGCTAATCGATTAAACACTAAGGAAATTTGTCAAATATTTTTCTTAATCGAGCAACGAGAATTGTGTACCATATCACCTATTCATCCCCCCTCTAGGTGAGATATAGAGCCATATGGGACCCAACAAAAGGACTTCAGAACATGCTCTATTCTTGGAAAATGAATCATATTTCTTTCGATGGTCATCTCATCTTGTTTAATGATGCCCCCTCTGCTCTCCCTGTGTACAACTTGTCCTATTACAAAGCCACTATAGTCGTTGTCCGTTCGATTCAAAAAATATGAGGGATTTTCTTTGTGGAGGGACAAAAAGAGTCATAGGAAGATTCCTTCGATTTAATGGGATAAGGTGTGCACACCTAAGCCTA
>NW_017717140.1:0-2220 GCF_001865875.1 Lupinus angustifolius
GGATTGGGTCTCGGTCTTCCCCTATTAACAAATCTCATTGGCCCATGGATATAGGTAACCATCATCATACGGATATTGATATAACAATAATGGGTTTCGGCATGGATTTAATCGTTGTGTTGGTGATCGGACTAAGAATAAGTTCTAGCATGATAACTAGGTGGGTTCTATTAACCACAGTTTCTAGGTTTAGAAGCCTTTATTCTCTAAGTTTGCATAAGAATGCCCATATTAGCGAGTTAGGTAGTTGGTCAGAGGGAACTTGGGTTAGGAATCTTTCTTGGAGGCGTCAACTTTGTATTTGGGAATTTGAACTAACTGACTCTTTTTTGCAGGTAAGTCAAAATATTGCGATTTAGGAAAATGTTCTTGATTCTTGGGAATGACACCATATAATTAGTTGCACATCAACATTGCTCTTCCTCTCCAACCCACTCAAAACTTTATTACTCACATGGGCATGATATGACACAAGTGTAATTTGAATAATTGGAATATCACTTGTTTAGCTACTATTTGGGCTATTTGGCTTTATAAGAAGGACTTTATCTTTAATTTGTCCAATCCTCTCTCCATAACATTATTGATCCTGCTTGGGGTAACTCTTGGCTTCGGATCAATGAGTTGATGACAATGATTTAATTACTTTCTCAGACTGAGTTTCTAATCCCATTTCTTATATCAATATTATTTTGTAATGACTTATTACCTTTTTGTTTCTCGTTTTCTTCTTTTGAAATTTGTGTAAATATTTTCATCATATAATAAATCTTTTACCTTTTACCGATAAAAAAACAGACTACTTATTCCTAAAAAAATATTTAGTTAGTCAAAATTTACAATATCTATCTTAGTAAACACTGACAAGTATAACTTACCATCCTTTTATAATAACAATTGTGAAAATTAAAAAAAAGTCATGTTCCTATTTTGTTATTATAATTTTTAATTATTTTATTAAAACGTTGCACATTTTTCATTTCATATGTTTATAAAAATAAAGTTCTCCTTTTATGATAGAATGTATTGTTTAAACAATGCACCTTAATATCAAACAAATTGAGAGAAAAATGGAAATAAGTAGGATCAAAATGGAGTAAAACATGATTGTCGTATGATTAGTAAGATCAAGAAGGAATATAGAAATATTCTCTTACCCATTACAACATCAAGATGTGCCACGTTTTTTCATTTGATATTTTAAGATTAGTGCTTGACGATAACAAGCTAAGAGACAATTATATTTATATTTGTGTTTAAATTCCATCTTTGAGAATTGATCATATAAGATAGTGTTTGGAGATACTACTACATTTTTTTTGCATTCAAAACATAGAAAACTTATTTTATCCCTAGTTGGAAAATATGATATTAGGAAATGAAGTTTTGTGTCGCTCCTACATTTCCTAATGTAGATTAAGAAATCAAGATTACATAGTTTTTAAGTTAAAACTAATTAATTGTGAATAGAGAATTAATTACAAGAGAGATTACATTCATGGTGAATTGACTTCCCTCTTCTAGATATTCTAGTGACAATGTTAACCCCTCTATTAAATTCCCGAATAAGTATTTATTTATTTATTTTTCTTAAAAAATTATTTAAATTAAAATGAAATTAATAATAGAGGATAAATTGCTTCTTTGTTTATTGTTAAATTCTTTTCTTTTAGAAAACAAAACTTTATTATTTCATAGTTTGAATAGGATTGTGTCACAATATAACACTACTATTCTAACATGCACAATGACAAACTTTATGACCACCTCTGATTTTGCATAATCCAAATTTACAGAAGTTTTCTTGTACGCACTTGTTATTGCAAGAATCATCTGTACAACTATGGTCCACATAGTCTTTGCAACATTTGTCCGAACTTCCTGAAAATCATTGACATTTATTATTTAATTAATACATAATTCAATAAAAGTTGAATATCATATATTTAACCTGACATACAAGAAATTTGACAGAAAGAATGCAAGGGAATTGTGAATAAATTAAAGTAACAACAAACAAATAAGACTTTAATAAATGTACTTAGACTACATATATTCCCCAAATGATTATTGACATGACCAATAAATTGTCACATCTATACTATATATCTATATCTATATCTATTTATATATCTATATATAAATGCAAAACATGGTGTAACTACCACTCAGATATAATTTTTATTTTCCTATTTTGGCCTTAACACTTTTTAATTTCTA
>NW_017717141.1:0-15223 GCF_001865875.1 Lupinus angustifolius
AAGAGGATGAGGATAGGATGAGGACGAGAATGAGGTTGAGGATAGGATGAGGATGAGTATAGGACTAGGACGAGAATGAGGATGAGGATGAGGATAGGACTAGGACGAGAATGGGGATGAGGATGGGATGTGGATTAGGTGAGGATAAGGATAGGATGAGGACGAGAACGACGGTGGAAAATAATAAACATTGTTTTAATAACAAAACCTATCATTTTATGCTGAGATACATAGCGGGAACTAATGTTATTACTTCACCCTCTTGAAGCGATTAGGGGTGATAATAAATATTGATTTTTAATGATAAACCTATCCTTTTTTTAGTGATACAACATCACTCTCATGATGAGGGTACGAGAATACTTTTAAATATTGATGTTTTTTTAATAAAAACATATCCGTTTGAGTTCAAATGTGGAGCAAACATTAGTATTGCTACTTCAATCTTTTGAAGTGGGTAGGTTAATGATAATAATAAAATTATCTTTTAATATTTAAATAATTAAAAATAAAAGAATCTATCAACCAACATACTTTGATCTCATTCCAATATGACTTATGTTGAGTTCTTCGCCCATCTATGATACTTCAAAACATTAACTCTCTTGGAAGGAAATGTTTTCTAGTCACTATAACCCAAATGATATGACCATGCACCTAGCTGTAAGTATCACTATAGCATCACATGGCATTCAACCGAAAAAGACCAGGTTCTCAAGTACAAGATGTAAGAGTTGATAGATTTCTACTGGTTTGACTTTAGGCAATGAACATTAAATATTGACAGATACTCCCATCCCAACCATGAGGATCAAGATAAGTAATGTGATGGTGCTTTGCCTATGGACCTAAGGTCATTAAATAATGAGCATATGTATGTTTTTCAACCCTTATTACTCTCTCAAAGGTTTTAGGGTCATCAAATAATGGACTATCGATGATTTCCCGTCACGAATAAGAATTTGTTTTCCACGTCACATCTTTTTAACAAGTACTTATCAATGCATCCATCATGCAAATTATCTTACTATACGTCATTCCAAAAATCAAATTCACCCAAAAACAAACCAAATAAAATTATCTCATACATTAATATGAGATACTTTATTCAAATGCTTAAATAATAAGGAGGATCATGCAACTATAAGATCCAAAATGGTGTGATCTCATAGACAATTTTTTATGATGACACAAGGCTTCTATGTAATTTAAAAAAATAAAAAAATATCCATAGTTACTCCATTTAAGCCTGGGCACTATGAAATGAGATTTTAGTTTTTGAATTACCCACCAACTATCATTAACCTAGGGAGGATAATTTTCAATTGGTTTTCTTGACATTCAATTATTAATGAATGAATATACTATTCATAAAACATATGACCCAAAGGATAAAGAATCCAAAGCAAGCCTAATAAAATGCTCGTCGATCAAATTGCAAAAGAAAATATACAAAAAGTCGTCTCAGAATCCTAAATAAATATCTAAGGCAAAATAAAATGCATTATCAATGATCACAAAAGGAACTACTCATGTGCTACCGAAGAAGATTATAGTCTTAATCTTAAGCATTCACCCTTTCCAACACAAAAAATCCAATCTCATTGAATACCTTTTCAAAAAAATATTGAGAATAGGATAGAGGAGAAATAAGAAAAGTGGGCATTAGAAACACATATTTTTTAGACTTATATATTTTTGGAAACCCTTAACTAGACCACAATATAAGCTTTGATAACATATGTCATCTTCTATACATATGATTAAAATTATTTTTACCATGGTCACCATATTATCACTCAAAGCCCAAATATTTTCCAAGTATATGTATGATCACTGTTTTTAGTAAAGATCATAAAGAGGGCAATAGAGCAGAGGAATAAAGAAACCCATATAAAACTAGATCAATTTTGAAGTGATTTTATCTTGGGTCCCATGGACAATATGAGTAGAATGGTGATATCCACACTAGGTAGATCCCATTTTAATTGCACCATACCAAGACGCTCAAAGTCAAAGATATAGTGAATTTCAAGAGACCTTTTTAAATGGAATTTTCAAGGTAGCATATAATTAGGTACAGTCAAGAATGACACGCCCCAAGGTGTTCACGAAAAAAACAAAGAAAACAAGACAAAAGAAAGAGTGCTAGATTAAAAACCTACAATTAGACTCATATTGTCTAGTTCCTTATTCCGGAATTTAATCGAACGGGGCCCCTTTAACTCAGCGGTAGAGTAACGCCATGGTAAGGCGTAAGTCATTGGTTCAAATTTGATAAGGGGCTTTTGAATTTTCTTGATAAAACTACACCAGTAGTATTCATAATTTGGAGGAAGAATATAAATATTGTTGAGGTTTTGTAATAAAAAAACTGGCAACTTAATAAAATAATAATGGTACTAAGTTGAAAACCTACAAAGGTAGCTTAGGATCATAATAAGTAGATAAATTTTTTAAGAGGTATCTACACTATGTATTCTAGGAAAATTAGAGAAATTAAATGGATGCCCTTAAGGTTGAAACTGTCTACTACTCATCCTTGCTGGGTAAAATCAGAGTAAAACACACCAAGAGGGGGTTGAATAGGTGTAACATCTCATTAAAGCTGCTTTTCCGGTTAAACCCGAATATCATAAACGCAGACCAGGATAATCAATTATCACTAAGGGTAATCGATTATTCACATAGTAATTGTTAATTGACAAAAAATAATCAATTACTCTTATTGTTGAAATCTTGAAAGAATAGGTTCTTACTAAACAAGTCTTACCAAAACAGTTCTTTCTAATTCAAATTTCTTAACTGCATTATACTAAAGTGATAAGTCGAAAATATGCAGATTAAGAGTCAATTACGCAATATAATGAATCAATATCAAAATACGTAAAAACTGAATAGTAAAGACATTAAGGATAGAGAAAAGTGCGCTAAGAGATTTTATCGTGGTTCGTTTGTGGGTCCACTTGCAAACTACATCCATGCCTCCCCTTCTGATCTCGGGAAATTTTTATTCATTGTGGAAACCAATGTATTTTTAAAAAACACACTTCCAATTAAACCTTTACTAACTCTCCCTTCTTAGCCTTAGAGTGTCTCGTGATGGTTTGACCTCTAACTCGTCTCTTTCGGATACTCAACACCTAATTATTGGATTGCCATAGCCACTAATCACTCTCAACCAAGACCTTTGTAAAGGGTGAAGATACCAAACTTAACCACAACAAGATTCTACCACAAATTCTCAAGACCCTTGAGAATATTACTTCACTCGGCTAATGAACTAAATCCAAGTAACTATGTATTGGGATAAAATCAGAGTATACACACACCTAGAAGGGGTGAATAGGTGTAGCGGTACAATACAGCCGCTTTTCCTGTTTATCACAAATATCATAGTAAATACCAGGATAATCGATTTTCTAACAGGGTAATCGATTATTCACTTCAGATAATGATTATTCATAGAATTAATCAATTATTCAGCAACTTAGAAATCTTGGAAAACTTAGGTTTCTTGATGAATAAGTTTCACGGATATAGTTCTTTTATATTCAACTGCTTAACAACAATATACTAATCTGAATATGCATATTATGATTCAATTCAAGCAATTATAAGGAATCAAAACTACTATATGCAATAACAGAAATTAAAGAGATTAAGGATAGAGAAAAGTGCAACAATATATTTTATCCTGGATCATTAGCAGTTCCACATGCAAACTACATCCAGGCCTCCCCATCTGATCTTGGGAGATTTTTCTTCACTATGAAATTGAATGTATTTTTACAAAAAACACTTCCAATTCAATGCAAGACTTTCCATCTTGGACTATGGAGATCCTTCATCTGTTTTCCGCTCAACCCTCTATGGATACCTCACCACCTATGGTTCTAGCCTCTCACCAACCATATCATACTTCCAAGAACCTTGTAATAGTGAATCTTTCAACCCAACCGCAACTACGATTTTAAACCTAATTCTCAAAACACTTGAGAACCATCAAATCTCTCAACTAAATTGAAAAACAAAATCTGAGAGATAATGCACCTTAATTATGCTAATATGACTATAAACTCAGACCTAAATCCTAATGACAAAAGTCACACAAGAACTCATAGTTTCTAATATGATTTATTCATGGTTTTCTCAAAATGCACATTCCCAATGATATAAAATTTTGCTAGCTTTTCTCTTTTAATTCTCAAAGAAATACTAGCTCTAATCACATATGATTTCACTAAAAGGTTACATAGAAAAATATGAAATTTTGAAAAACTGAAATTCTGAACCGATGAGAATATAACATAATACCCGATGGACATAATTGATTATCAAGAGTGGTAATTGATTATTGATGCCATAAGGCTAAATTCATTAGCTACTGGAACTCTGAATAATTGATTATCACTATGCCTAATCGATTATCAGATTTCATATAGAAATAATGGATTATTTAATCTAATCAATTATAATAGATGAAAGGTAGTTTCTTTGGGATGAAGAATGAACCTCGAACATGATAAATGTATATGCAATGTATGATTTCGAAATATATACATGTTATGCAATATGTCCTGTATGTGCAATGCATGAATATTATATTAACATGTATGGATGAATGAATGAAATGTTTCAATATTAAGTTAATTAAGTTTAGTTCTTCTGAGACCTACATCCTAGGCTCATCTAACTTAGACTCAAACTAAGCAATTAAATTAGGACTTCTATAAAATATAAAAGAATCTTAACTCTACGATAACCCTGAGTCTTGGCATGTTGCGTTGTTGGCTTAATCTTTATGCTTTCACATAATCTTTTCTTGTTCAAGTTCTTGTCCTCATCAAAACCAAGTACATTATTCACCCTTGCAATGTTTGATTCCTATTGCAATGTCAATCTCCCGCTTTTTGATGGTGACAAACGTTTATAGACTTTGAACATTTTCACTTGAAAAGTTTGATGGTGAACAATGATTTGCAATGGTTGTGTTGATTCAAAAAATAAAATTCTGAAATTCTACTTTGGCTCACTTCATTTTCTCCCTCCCAATCTGAGTTAGTGTGAGTAGCATTCAACTCTGTAAGGTGAGACACTCCTTGTGCCTCCAGATTGTGTGGAAATTCAAACCCTTGCTGCACCATCCAAGTGAGGTCAGCATATCTGATGTACATTTATTTTCTACCCAAGAACTTAGCCAATCTTTCAACCAGAAGATTAGGAGCATAATAAGGATCACTCCTTGCAGTTCTTTTGCTAGTTTTAGCAAGTGAATAACCACCAATTTCTGATGTCCTGGTGTGTTTTGATAAATGCTTCACACAATTAGGTCGTGTATCACTCATTTTTTGGAAGAAATGGGATAATGTAATAGATTATCCTAATCGGTTCTACAAATTTTGTTTAGGGTTTCCGAATTGGGAATTTTGGGGAAAATGTGATATTGATTGAATGGCAAGATTACGTAATAAAGAGAAGGGGTTTCACTAATTTTGAATTAAGACAACTAATTTGAGTGATTAGGGTTTATGCTAATGAACCTTAGAATGCATACTTTAGCCTGAATTACTGTTGCCGATAATCGATTATCTACATATGGTAATTGATTATCAAGGACGGACTTTTCAGATTTCTTTTTTCAAATTTTGCCTAGGTAATCATTCAAACATATACCAATATTCGATCACTTTAAAAACAATTATGCCCAGGTAATTGATTATACTATGTCATAATCGATTACTTGTAGTCATAACTCATATTTAAGTAATTTCCATGTGGTTCTAGGTAAATGCTAAGATCTATCCTAAGAGCCTAAAATATATTACTAAACATGCAATACAATCATGAATTCAATTATATACAAGAACCAAGCACTCAACTCATGTAGTATATAAGCATACATTATAGGCATGACAAAGTCATATATGAAACTTTAAGCATTCTAACTTAGATATGATTTATCAAGAATTCCTAGTTCTCTTTGCAGGACAAGGATGTGAAGAAGATCTTGCTACTGACCTTGGCACGGTTTTGATGAACACACCAACATCACCAAAAAGAAGAAAAGGAAGATGACTTATGAAGACAAATGAAGATAAAGCTTCAAGACATTAGATTAAGTTTTTGTAAGTACTTCTATCCTAAACTCTTAAGTATATACAAGTATAATTGCTCAAACTATTTTTTAGAAAATGTGAGACACTTTTAAAAGACTTAAAACATTTTTCAAAAATAGTGTGTAACATGTTACTTCATTGAGTAACAGGTTACATGTGTGAGAAAAGAGTTATCCAACTGAAAAACTGATTTTCGAAAGCTGAGTAACTGATTACTCAAAGTGAGTAATCGATTACTCAAAATAATTTTTAAGCATCTGTTGGACAGAAAGTTTGAGTAACCGATTACTCAATGTAAAATTCAAATTTCAAGTGGACAGAAAGTTTGAGTAACCGGTTACTCAAATGACTAACCCATTACTGAGAGCTGTTGGAAGTGTTTTTCAGATTTCAAAGTGAAAGGTGTTCACTCCAAACGAAATCTCTTCACTCCAAACAACTCATACACTTTCAAAAACCTTCAAAGGGTGTTTGTACACTCTATATAAAGGCTCTAAACTCTCACACAAAAAACACACACAACTTTCATACAATTTTCTCTCAACTCTAAAAAGCTCTCACACTTTTTCTTAGAATTTATCTTTGAACCTTTTGCAACTTGTTCTTAAACTTTCAAGTTAATTTTGCAAAGTTGCTTCAAGTGTTTCAAAGACTTTTACAAAGAGCATTATATACTTCTATATATATTCAGAGTTTGGATTGCAAGTTACATAAAAGTTTCATACTTGTAAATGCAATCTGCCATAGTTGAATATTCTTCATTCTTGTAAAGAATTCTTTCTTTCACGGGGTGTGAAAAGAAAGGGGAATAGATTCACTTAGAAATGTGTTTTCACGGGGTGTGAAGAGAAAGTGGAATATATTCAATTCTTTCTTTCACGGGGTGTGAAGAGAAAGGGAATTGATTCACTTGGAAAGGGGTTTTCCAAGGGTATAAGAATTAGGGAGTGTGTAAGGTACATAGAGATCTCGGGGTGAGATATTGTAATTATAACTCATAATTCTTAGTGGAAAAATCTCTTTTGCAGCAAGAGTACTGGATGTAACCTTCGGTGGACAGGAAGGTGAACCAGTATAAAAACTCCTTGTGTACTCTCTTCTCCTTATCTCTTTCATTTTATTTCCTATTATTTTTCTGCATATTATTCCGCAGCACTTTAAATTTGATTTTGCAGAAAAATCGGCCATTATTTTAAGACAACTAATTCACCCCCCCCTCTTAGTTGCACTCTGATACTTACAAAGGAATGTATCCCTTGCCAAGGACTTGGTCAAAATATCGGCTAATTGCTTTGAGTTTTCCACAAATTCAATAACACAATCACCTTTTTGCACATTATCTCTAAGAAAATGATGCCTAATTTTTATATGCTTAAATCTTGAATGCAGAATGGGATTCTTAGATAGGTTCATGGCACTAGTGTTGTCACACTTGATAGGTATTTTTATAAGCTTTAGGTTGAAGTCCACCAATTACTACTTCACCCATAAAATTTGTGCCCAAAACAGACCAGGAACAATGTATTTTGCTTCGACGATTGATAAAGCAACACAAACTTGCTTTTTACTATGCCCTGAAACTAGGGAGCTACCAAATAGGTGGCAAGTCCCACTTGTACTCTTACGATCTAATTTGCACCTGAAAAAATCGGAATCCAAGTACCCTATCAAAAAAAAAGAGGCATCCCTAGGGTACCATAGTCCCTCCTGAGTGAATCTTTCAAGTATGTTATGATTCTTTTTACAACTGAAAAATAAGACTCCTTAGGTAATGATTGATATCCAGCACACATACACATACTAAACATAATATCGGGTCTACTAGATGTAAGATACAATAAAGAGCCAATTATTCCACAATATGTTTCTACCGTAATTGATTTCCCTTCTCATCATTATCCAGATAGCAAGATGATGCTATTAGTGTGGAAGCTTCTTTTGATTTGTCCATATCAAATCGTTTCAAAAGCTCCTTACAATATTTTGATTGATGGACAAAGATTCCATTACTCATGTTCTTTATCTATAGCCCTGAGAAGAAATTCAATTCTCTCATCATAGACATCTTGAACTCTCCTTTTATTAAATCAGAAAATTCCTTGCACAAGGTATCGTTAGTAGCACATAAAATAATATCATCAACATAAATTTGTACTAACAATATATCATTTTCAGATTTTTATATAAAGAGTGTAGTGTCAATCCTACCTCTCATAAACCCTTTCTCCAAGAGAAATGAACTTAGTCTATCACACAAAGCTCAAGGGGCTTATTTCAACCCATATAAAGCCTTTTTAAGTTTAAACACATGATTTGGGTATTTATAATTCTCAAAACCGGGAGGTTACTTAACGTACACTTCTTCTTGAATGTAGTAGTTTAAGAAGGCACTTTTTACGTCCATTTGGAAGAGTTTGAAATTGATCATTGAAGCATAGGCTAATAACACTCTAATGGCTTCCAACCTCACACCAGGGGCGAAGGTTTCATCATAATCTATACCTTCCTCTTGATTATAACCTTGAGACATTAATCTAGCCTTGTTTCGAATTATTAAGCCCGATTCATCTAATTTGTTATGAAAGACCCATTTTGTTCCAATGAGAGCATGATCACTTAACTTAGGGACCAAGTCTCACACATTAGTTCGCTCAAACTAGGTTAGCTCTTATTGCATAGCTATACCCTAGTGTCCATCTTCTAAGGCCTCGTCAACATTCTTAGGCTCAATTTGTGAAACAAAAACTACAAAATTATAGATATTGCTTAAAGAGTTTCGAGTTACCACTCCCTTAGAAATGTCACCTATTACTTTGTCAATGGGGTGGTCTTTCTTTTTATCTTCCAAGCTATTGGCATATCTTGATGATCTTGATTTTCTTCATGATCGTCTTGAAAAACATGTTCCATTTCAGTATCTATTGTATATGCATCTTCTAGAGCACCTGAAACATCATCATAGTCAACCCTCATCTTCTCTTTTGGAGAAGATTCATCAAAATGAACATAAAATATTCTTGTACTTTCATTATATGCTTATTATATACTCGATAAGCTTTACTATATAATGAGTAAGCTAACAATATTCCTTCAGTTTAGGTAGCCCTACCACAAGTTCCTTTGCAGACACTTTTTATAATTTTTTAAATGTATGTGAGTGATTCTCCTATGCCAAACTGAGATATCATTCTCTTTAGAAATAAAGCAGTTTGAAAACAAAGACGTGATATCATCCAAATTAATCATATAAATATTTTTTATCCTATGACCTATAAACTTAACTTTATTATCTATGCAATCACAAATAATACTACAATTAGAGTCAAAAGATACCTTGCTAACTCTATCACAAAGTTGGTTGACACTCAGCAGATTGTGCTCAAGTCCCTCAACATAGAGAACATTGTTAATGATAGAATGAAAGGTAATTCCAACTTCGAGTATCTTTCCATGATTGTTGTCTCCATAAGTTACATAAACTTTTTCTTTTAACGATAGGTCGATGAATTTGGATTTATCTCCCGTCACATGCCTCGAACATCCACTGCCTAAGTACAAATGTTGTCCAAGTGTTCGAAAGCATACCTCACTAGATTCTCCTTGATTTGATAATTTTGTGGAATCTGGTGTGCGAGCCATAAGACATAGTTTTGCTATCTCCTTTTCATCTGATGTACTTGATGTTGATTCTTCCTCTGGAACATCCCATAAAATTGAGGAATTAGGGTTCATTGTCTTAGGACTAATTTAGCTTAGTACAACTAATTTGGAAGAATTTCACAAAGACGTTAATGATTGAGGAATTAGGGCTCATTGTTGAAAGCATATTTCCACAACATGAATTCCCCCCTCAACAACAAATGTGTCACTTTGTTGAAAGGTTAATTCGAGTTGTTGCAAGTGTATTTAATTAATTTTGAGTGATGAGTGATGAACAACTTATTTGATTAGTGACTTTATTTATTAACTCCCTTTGCAGGTTACCTTTAACCATACCATAAAGGTCGGTCTCATTTTATTAAGTTAACCATACCATTTCCTATGAAAGGTTGATATCAAAGAAAAGTAAAATGAACAAAAGAATAAAGTTAGCAGTTAACTGTACCACTTCTTTCGAAGGGTTGTTATAAAGAATAAAAGAATAAAGCAATAAATAAATGTGAGTTGTGGAAAACTAAATGTCATAAAATAAATGTCTGTTGCGGAAAAGGAAATGACAGAAAGTAAAAGTTAGTTGCGGAAAATAAATGACAGAAAGTAAATGTTAGCGGGTAGATTACAGATTCATCACTCTATTATTGTCTAAGTAACAATCAATTAATTAAATTGAACTTTTTGCGTATTATTCCAATGTACAAAGTTACAAAATTGTTGAAAGAGTTTTTCCTTGCTACTTATTGAGGCAAGTGTCTGATTTATTTATTTAATGACAAGTTGGTTTTTTGCTCGTCATCTCGGCTTTGTTGGAATAAATTCCAACACCGGTATAATGGTTTCAAGAATGTTTCTTTCATAAAAAACTTAGCTTTATTGAATTATTAACAATTTCATACCATTTCAGCTTTGTTGGATTAATTCCAATGCCAATATAATGGTCTGAATTTAGCAATTTAATACATGTAATAATGAGTGATATTTATTTTCATTTTCCTTTATTAACCAAACCGCTTCCTTATGTAAGGTGGGTAAAGAATAAATAAAACAATAAATAAATGTTAGTTGCTAAATTCAAATGACAGAAAATAAATGTTAGTTGCGAAAAATAAATGACAGAGAGTAAAAGTTAGTAGTTAGATCACTCATTATAACTCTGTATTTTTATTTTTCACAAAGATACAATTTATGAATGAATTTGAATTTTGATTTTAGGTTTCTTTCTTTGTTAAAAAATAAAATTTATAAGTTAACTCTTTACTATTTTACATTTGCATATCTTTCAATATTCAATTTTAGTATAGTATATGGTTATGTCGAACGACAAGGAGTTGCCTAAAATATCATTATTATAAACATGTTATATTACTACTAATGTTTAAACCTCTTTTTGTTTGATTTTGTTTATGAAATATTACAAAGTAAGTAAATATCAACAACTAATATGCACAAATTCTTGAGGAGAAAATTGGTTGGAAATATGGAATTATTTCTTTACTTAATTGATTTTGTTTATGTGTTATACTTTCGGTTGATTCCACACATCATTTCTAAATCCTTCATCTAGTGTCCTAGAATGATAAGATGATTTTCAAACCTTATGTAATACACTAAATAATAGTTAAGTGCCACTCGTTGGAGCAGGTTGTGACACCCTACTTTAGGCTCTATTAACTTTATTTAGCCTTCAACATAAGTTTCTTAAAATAGATGCTTTGATATGGCAAGTGAACTAACGTGTAGGTTATACTTTTTAATTAACTTGTCAATACCTTAAGAAGAATTTTGGATCTTTAAATCTAGTTTTAGGTGATCAACCTAATACTGCATTAAGAACTTCTTAAAGAATAAAAATTAACCACAAGTAATAACTTGAAGAAAATAAATAACATTACACTATAATCCAAATCAATATGTTGAAACATTAACTATCTATCCATGGATTAGATGCTTTTAGATACAAATGAGATTACAAAATTATATTTTGCATCACATTTTCCATTTCTTCTTGAATTCTAAGAGAAAATTACAAAATTTACCTAAGAAGTAGCTTGGAACTGTGGCCCCAAAATACAAGAATTCGATATAAAAGTGTTTTTGATAGAAGAAGTGAAGAATGGAAGTCTTTTTGAAAGGTGGAAGAGGGCCTATATTTATAGGCAACCAGGTCACCGCCTGGCCCTCTTGGTCCATGCCAGGCGCACCAAACACTTTAGGATGGGTTTGGTCCTTAGTCAAGCAGCTTAGTCAGCTGCTTGTTGTTGACTCACCAAAGCTACTTGTGAGCTACTTGACCAGGCTATTGTGGGTTACTCTATAAGTGCTTAAATGCCTTGTCAAATGAGGTCATGCATGATGCTATCATTGCTTGGTGGCCAAGTCAACTTGACCACTTGTTGGGTCCAGCCCACCAGGCTGCTTAGATTGCAACGCTCAGCTGCCTGCTTGAGCATGTTGTCCTACTCTAGTCAGGTGTGTGGTTCCATGCTGGGGCGATCTAGGTGCATGTTGAGCTGCCTGCTTCAACAGGTTGGCTTGTGCCATGCTTGAGTCTGACTGTGTCAAGCTTGTGTCTGACAGAGTCAAGTTGGTGCTAGGTCAACTGGGTGGTCATGTTTGTCCACACTAGGTTGCTGAGTGAGCAGCTTCATGTTTTTGATCCATGCTTTTGGGAAAGCACTTAGCTTGCCATATAATGCATCAAAAGTGGCTTATGTGGACACCTCCTTGCTTGACTATTTTTCGGATTTTTTCTTCTCTTTGATTTTTCCAAAAAAACTTCACACAAAAATGGAAAAGAGGTGGACAAAATATACAATCAAACTATGACAATTTATATAAAAAGTGTTGAATTAAGTTGGTTTTGCATGAATTACATAGGATAAGTGCCATAAAAAGAGTATGAAAATTAGGTATTTTTGGAAATTATCATTCATACAAATTTTCCCTAAGTAGAATACTTTAATTTGTTTTACTATTTCTAGTAATCGATTATCTGCATGGGATAATTGATTATTGCAGCGAGAATTTTCAGAATTTTAAAATTTTTCTCTGAGGTAGTCGATTAACCATAGATAATAATCGATTATTTTTAAAATACTTTTGCCCAGGTAATCGATTTTAGTATTCCATAATCGATTACTATAGTAATAACACAGATTTAAGTACTTTTGGTGTGGATCTAGGTGGATAAGATACTATTGGTAAAGACCTATCCTAAGAGTCTATGACTCATTACTCAATTAATGCATCAAAAGTGGCTTATGTGGACACCTCCTTGCTTGACTATTTTTCGGATTTTTTCTTCTCTTTGATTTTTCCAAAAAAACTTCACACAAAAATGGAAAAGAGGTGGACAAAATATACAATCAAACTATGACAATTTATATAAAAAGTGTTGAATTAAGTTGGTTTTGCATGAATTACATAGGATAAGTGCCATAAAAAGAGTATGAAAATTAGGTATTTTTGGAAATTATCATTCATACAAATTTTCCCTAAGTCGAATACTTTAATTTGTTTTACTATTTCTAGTAATCGATTATCTGCATGGGATAATTGATTATTGCAGCGAGAATTTTCAGAATTTTAAAATTTTTCTCTGAGGTAGTCGATTAACCATAGATAATAATCGATTATTTTTAAAATACTTTTGCCCAGGTAATCGATTTTAGTATTCCATAATCGATTACTATAGTAATAACACAGATTTAAGTACTTTTGGTGTGGATCTAGGTGGATAAGATACTATTGGTAAAGACCTATCCTAAGAGTCTATGACTCATTACTCAATAGGAAAAACAATCATGAACTCAATTATATACAAGAATCAAGAATTCTACTCAAATACCATATAAGCATATATTGGAGGCATGGCAAAGTCATATATAAAACCTTTAGCATGCTAACTTAGATTTTATTCATAAAAAATTCCAACTTCACTTCACAGAAAAAAAGAATGTATCCTTTGGTAAGGGCTTGGTGAAAATATCGGCTAGTTACTTTCAGGTTTACACAAACTCTATAACACAATCACCTTTTTGCACATGATCTATAGTTCAATATCTATAGTTCTAGAATGCAATATGGGATTCTTAGATAGGTTTATGGCACTAGTGCTGTCACACTTGATTGGTACTTTATCAAGCTTTAGACCGAATTCTGACAATTGCTGCATCATTTATAGAATTTGAGCGCAACACACACCAGTGACAATGTATTCCGCTTTGGTGGTTGATAATGCAATACAGTTGGCTTCTTGCTTTGCCATGCACTAGGGAGCTACCTAAGAGGTGGCAAGTCCCACTTTTAATCTTATAGTCCAATTTGCATCCGGCAGAATCGGAGTTCGAGTATCCTATCAAAGAGAGAGAGGTATCCATAGGATACTATAGTCGCATGTGTATAGATCCTTTTAGGTATTTCATGATACGTTTCACATCTTAAAAATGTGACTTTAGACAATGATTAGTATCTTGCACACATACACACACTAAACATGATATTTGGTCTACTAGATGTAAGATATAATATAGCACCAATTATATCACGATATTTGCTTACCTCAATAGCTTTTCTCTTTTCGTCTTTGTCAAGGTAGCAAGATGATGCCATTGGTGTAGAAGCTTCTTTTGATTTATCCATGTCGAATTGTTTCAAAAGATCCTTACAATATTTTGATTGGTGAACAAAGTTTCTGTTACTCCTCTGCTTTATTTGTAGCCCTATGAAGAAAGTTAATTCTCCCGTCATAGACATCTCAAACTCTCCTTTCATCAAATCAGAAAATTCCTTACACAAGGTATCATTAGTAGCACCAAAAATAATATCATCTACATAAATTTGTACTAACAATATGTCATTTTCATATTTGAATATAAAATGTGTAGTGCCAACCTTACCTCTCTTATTTATTACGCGGAAAAGTGAGTAATTTTTTTTTTGAATTGGTGATATAAAATTGTTTCCTTTTAAAAACCTTTCTTTTCCGGGACATCACTTTAAGTAACATATAACGCGGAAATCAAAATCGGTTACCTAACGGTAACTGAAATGATACAACATTTCCTGAATATACATCTTCATATATATAAAAGATCATAAGTACTTAATATACATATTCAACAAGAAAGGGCGGAAATATTAATCATCGCCAAAAGACACTAAAAAAGACATGAACAAGCTGAAGTCGTCAGTGTTTCGAAAGTCACAAAATGATAAGAAACTCCTAGTGGCTAACTCCAAAGCTAGGGTACTGCCTCTTCCTCAATTCCTCATGCCCCCTCCTAGAACATCACGGACGGGTAGCTCCAAATCCGAGCAAGCTGACTATCTGACGAGCACACATCCGAAAAGCAAGCCATAGAAAAGAAGAGAAATAGAGAGAGTAAGACATCTAATGAATATAATTCATTGACGGCGTGGATTTACTCAGAATATTACACTCAGAT
>NW_017717142.1:0-1162 GCF_001865875.1 Lupinus angustifolius
TAACCCCAAATACTAACATACACACATATTATTTATAACCGACATCATAACCCACCGTTTATCAATATAAACCATAAGTTATCAACATACATTTCATAAACGAATATCATAACCATAATTAATAATATGTGCATAATGTTAATGATGCATGATGTTTGTAACTCAAATGTGGGAATCCACTTCCACAAGTGCAATATATGCATGCTACGTAATGCTTACACCAATATCCTCCCAATAACCTAGTCGGAAATAAATCAAGAGTACAGGTCCCATACAAGCCACTTTGTACGCACCAAAAAGCATTTCATAAGCCAATTGATCAATAAGTTCCATAGGAACAGTCCATAACAGGACGGTGTCGTAACAAACGCTTTTTGGGCATCCCTCTCATTGAACCAGATTGCAAAGAGGGGTTGTCAGAGATCGTCTAGTTGGCATGTGAGAACTGTCCGATCCAACATGGATATCCTCTCTCAGGAATACAAGGGACTCACCTCACCTATACTCTCCCTCAAGGCATTGTTGATGAATCACCGTCCAACAACACCGTCCCTCTTAACATCATGGTGCTCTAAGTCATCCCGTCAATTTCCTCTCCACTACTTCATTATTAACCATATGCATATGAATACTAACCACAGTTAGATGATTAAATCTTTTAATCATTATTTACCATGCTCGGCCCACCTTAAGTCATCTCCCTCAGGAATGCTTCTTGTGGGTCCCGATCTTACGTTAACACGTAATATAAAGGAAATACATCCCACCACTACGACCATCGCTGAATACCCTGGACGGTCCCAGACCAAGCCACTTACGATCAAACGATCTCGCTCCGTGGTATCATGTATCCTTTTCTGGGTATCGCTCTAAATCATACATCCTTCTCGGATTACTTTCTTTAAAATTAATTACCGAGTTTGACTATTTAATTCCAACACCTTGAATACTTTACTTTTTAATTCAATTACGGTGTTATACCAAAGTAGTTTATATCACATACCCATACTAGGGTTATTACATACTCAACCAATCAATCCAAATAGTCAAACACAATTACTGTCTCTCGCCCAAGCGAGGACCCTTCGCTCAAGCAAAAATTCAATCAACAATACCATTTTAAAATTGGGCATCTCTCGCCCAAGCGACGGACTTCTCTCGC
>NW_017717143.1:0-379 GCF_001865875.1 Lupinus angustifolius
TTTCAAAACTCATTACTATTAAAATATTTAAAACTCTTTCATCCATCCATTTTCCAACTTTTCCAAATCCATGGTTAAAGGCTTAAACAAGTAAAAATTCATATATTACAACAATGTAATAACTTCTTGAAAACCACTTGTTCATAGTTTCAAAACACATTTTTCATGAGTTCAAGAATACTCATTTTCGGTTTTGCTTCCAAAATGAGTTAGAAAATTTCAACGGTTGAATATGTTCTTCGCTTTACGAAATCACTATGGTTCGGTTAGGTTGCAAGGTTCAATGCTAGAACTATTCGTAACTACCATCATAAAAACTTGTTAGTTTTCCGATATTTCAAAACTCATTACTATTAAAATATTTAAAACTCTTTCATCC
>NW_017717144.1:0-4564 GCF_001865875.1 Lupinus angustifolius
TACTCTCCAATCTTCAACTTGCCAAGCTTTTTGCAAAGTGTTAATGTATGAAGATACATGGGTATTTATAGAGTTGTGGGGTGGGAGAAATCTGATTTCTAAACCCAATTCCCAAGGCAATCTAGCAAATCTAAGAAGGTGAGTGAATCATGGGTTAAGTGAGTGATTTAGGGAATTTGGTGGTAGTGAAATCTATAAGATTTAGTGGTTAGATTTTGTGATGTGACTCATGCGACGCGACAACTTCTATGAAATATGCGCGATTAAAACCATGCTCGAGTATTGTCGGCCAATATTCGAGTAGTCAAAAATGATCGCCCAATTTTACTTGACGGTTGTAACTTCGAATTTCGGCATTCCGAGTGAAAAATATTTAGCAAATAGGTATGGACCAGATCAGGGTCTATCTTAACTTGAAATTTGATTACGAAGCCAATGGCGCAATCGGAATTCGATTCCGAGTTACGGAACTCAAAAACCACTTTTTGAGCCGTACCGAGTGGATTTCGGCCCTGACAGTGGTTCAGAATCGACTGTCTCCGAAAATTACCAAAATTTACCACAAAGTATGAAATAAAATTATAAGACTAAAACTCATAAAGAGTTTTGTCTAATTATTTACCGAAAAGTCCCAGAAATTCATTTTCGAATATATAATTAATAAAAATATTAATAAAATCTTATAATTCAAAATCGTAAAATTCGTGGTGTTACACTAATAGCATTCTAATGGCTTCCAACCTTGCAACATGGGCGCAAGTTTCGTCATAATATATACCTTCTTCTTGATTATAATCTTGAGCCACTAATCTAGCTTTGTTCCGGATTATTAAGCCTGATTAATCTAATTTGTTGTGAAAGACTCATTTTGTGTCAATGATAGCATCATCACTTGGCTTATGGACCAAGGGTCAAACATTATTTTTCTCAAACTGGTTTAGCTCTTCTTGTATAGTTATACCCTAGTATTCATCTTCTAAGGGCTCGTCAACATTATTAGGCTCAATTTGTGAAACAAAAGCGACAAAATTGTAGATATTTCCTAAAGAGTTTTGGGTTACCACTCCCTTAGAAATGTCACCTATTAATTTATCAATGGGGTGGTATTTCTTTGTCTTCCATGTTATAGGCATATCTTGATGATCTTGACTTTCTTCATGATCATCTTGTACAACATGTTCTTTTTCAGCATCTTTTGTATATGTGTCTTCTAAAGCACCTGAAATATCATAAAAAGTAACACTTCTCTCTTTTGGAGAATATTCATCAAAATGAACAAAAATAAATTCTTCTTCATGCATAGTATGTGTTTTCTTAATTCTATATGCTTTATTATGTGCAATGTAACAAAGAAATATACCTTCATAAACTATTGAGTCAAACTTTCCTAAATTATATTTTTCATCATTATGTTTGAAGCATTTACAACCAAAAGCATGACGATGTGAAATATTTGGTTTACAACCTTTTAACAATTCATATGGTTTTTTAGAAAATGAAGGCCTAAGTAGTACTATTTATAATATAGTAGGCAGTATGCATTGCATCGACCCGAAAGTATTTTGGAACCTTACTCTCAATTAACATGGTCCTAGCCAATTCATCTAAGACTCGATTCTTCCTCTCAACAACTCCATTTTGCTGAGGGCTTTGGGAAAAGAATATTGGTGTTGGATACCATGCTTCTCGCAAAATTTATCGAACATGTAGTTCTCGAATTCACCACCATGGCCACTATGAATAAACATAAGTTTATGATTAAATTGGTTTTGAAGTTGTTTGGAAAGGTTCTTCAAGGATTTGAATGTATCACTTTTGAAAGCAAGAAACAAAGTCGATATAAATCTAGAGAAGTCATCGACTATAACAAGTGCATAGTGGCTACCACCAACTCGTACCCTGTGAGGGTCCAAACATGTCCATGTGGAGTAATTCCAATGGCATAGTTGTGGATATTACAATATTTGTAGAAAACGAACTTTTGACTTGTTTGCACTTTTGATAAGTGTCACAAAACTCATTTCTTTTAAAATTTAGTTTTGGTAGCCCAACTACTAATCCTTAGTTGACACTTTTTCTAGATGCTTTTTGGGAATATATGCTACTCGCCGGTGCCAAACCCAAATAACACTTTCTTTTGAAATAAAGCATTTTGGAAATAGAGAAGTGCTATCTTCCAAGTCAATCATGTAAATGTTGTTAATTCCATGACTTATGAAGTCAATTTTTTTATCTATACCATTGTGAATATTGAAACGCTTAAAATCAAAAGATACTTCGTCACCTCGATCGCATAACTAGATTATGCTTAGCAAGTTATGCTCCAATCCTTCTACGTAAAGAACGTTGCCGATGATAGCTTGCGAAGCATTACATATCATTCCAACTCAGAGTATTTTTCCTTGATTGTTATCGTCGTATATGATATAGCCCTTTTCTGATAGTTTAAGGAATTTTGACCTATCACTTGTCATATGCCTCAAATAACCGCTATCAAGATACAATTGTTGTTTGTGTGTTTGGAGACATACCTACAAAAATAAAATCACTTGATAGTTTTAGGTACCCAATTTATGTTGGGTCCCTTTTTGTTAGTAACCCTGGGAACTAGTCCTTTTTGTACCAATACAAACTTACCACTAGGCACTCCATGCGTTCTTATGTGACAAGAGATAGATGTGTGACCATAAATTCCACAATAAAAACAAGTAGGCAAGTTATTTCTATGGATGTTATGATTATTAGCTCCTTTTTTTCTATATGCTCTCTTTTTCTTAGCTTCTTTATATCCTAAATTAGCCCAGTTACCGACATTTCTTGAAGTAACAAGTAAATTGTCAAGGTTTTGACCACTATATGTGAAACTTGCAATTTTCTACTTCAAAACAGAATTTCCAGCTTCTAAAATCTTGCATTTTTCACATATATATTCTTAATTAACATAGAAGAACAATCACATGCAGCACAAGCATATATAAGATCAAGAGTTTCATTTTCTAACTTTAATTCATTTCATTCATGTTGCATTTCAGCTAGTTTCTTTTCATACAAAAGAATGACTCTTTTTCTATCTACGTTAATTCTAGCTTGTTTCTTTACTTCGTCATGTAGTTTAACAAAGGCATTATATAGTTCATCATATGTAGGTGAATTTTTAGAATTATCCGAATATGAACTAGTTTCAAAAGATTTTACCTCACTAGATTCTCCATGCTCAATTGATTTGTAAGAATCTTGAGTATTAGCCATGAGGCACAACTTTGTTGTTTCTTCCTCCTCTAAGGTGCTCGATATTGACTCTCCTTCAGGATCATCCCACATGATGTAAGCCTTCTTCGATTTGAAGTCTCGAGTATTGTTCTTATCTTTCTCAGCCTTTATAAGATAGTTTGAGCATTAATATCACATATGCCATTCTTATCTGTATTTGTGGCAACTGAAGTGTTCCTTGGGAGCCTTGCATTTTCTGGTTGAGTTTTAGGCTTATTTTCATTGAAACCTTTTCAGCCGACCTTTCCTTTTGAGGAACTTTTTGAATTTTTGCACCATAGGCATCAAGGTTTCATCATCTAAATTTGAATAAGAATCATTAAGTTTCTCTTCTTGACTTTGTGATGTAGAGGCTTTTAGAGAGATCCCCTTCTCATTTTATGATTCCTTATGCAATATCAAGTGACCTAACTCCATTTCATGCTCTTGGAGTTTTCCAAAAAAGTATAGCGAGAGTCATAGAATCCACATCCTTTGACTCCATGAAGGTGGTTACCTTGGGTTGCCAATTCCTATCAAGACATCTCAACACTTTATGTTAGTTCACCTTTGAAAAAATATTTATCCAATGTAAACAATTGATTAACTATATGAGTAAACCTTTTCTACATATCACTAATGGACTCATTAGAAAACATTCTAAACAACTCATACTCATGTGTTTAGGCATTTAGTCGGGCATGCTTGACTTCTCTAGTGCCTTCATGGGTAACATGAACGGTGTCCCACATTTCGATAGCCCTAACACACTGTGAGACTCTAAAGAACTCGTCATATGAAAGCACATACATGATGATGTTCTTTGCTTATAATTGTGTTGGATTTTGCGTTTCTCATCATCTGTCCATAGACTTTTAGGTTTATCTTTTGTCTCACCTTCCACTAGGTGTAGTGGGGTGTAGGGACCAGTGACTACAACCTCCCAAATATTTGTGTCAATAGCTTCAATGAATATTCTCATTCGAACATTCCAGTAAGCGTACCCCTCGCCACTAAAAATCAGAGGGCGGTTGATAGATGTCCATCGCCGCCAAAAGGGTTAGGATAGCCCATAGTGACCTTCGCCTAGGATCAACGATCTATGCGGTTAAGCTAGCATGGTCATACCAGCTCTGATACCACTTGTTGGGTAAAATTAGAGTAAAATACAACTATAGAAAGGTGAATAGGTCTAGCGGTTCACTAAAGTCGCTTTTCCTGTTAATCACAAACACAGATCAGGATAATCGATTATCACTCAAAGTAATCGATTATTCACTCAATAACTGATCATTTACAGATAGTAATCAATGAT